>NC_051068.1:123510743-123810743 GCF_004664715.2 Peromyscus leucopus | reverse complement strand
TAAAACTCTCACTGGCGAGACCATGTCTTTTGAGGAAACTACTGCTCCTCCCCAAATAACTGTTAAGAAACCCCAAATTAATAATTTAGGGTTCTAAAACTTCATGGCAACTTACTTTTATCTTTAAGTATGCCTGTTGATGAATTATGAAGTTACCCAATGGCTTTGTTTCTCTATTTTGTGGTGGATTGAACCAAGGGTCTGTGTCTGCTAGGCAAGCCCACTACCACTGTGCTATGTCCCTGGCCAAAACTTTCTGTAACAGCCGTGTTGCCTACACAATCCAGATGTGTCTGAACAGTGTAGTTGAATTGTAATGGACCATCAACCCACTCTTTTCTTTTTCATACTTCCTCATTGACTATGTATCTGTTGGTAGATGTGACTAAAGAAAAAAAACCATTTTGACTGAAAAGAGAATCTAATAGTCAGAGATTCGGTATGCCGTGGTCTGGTCATGATCTTGTCAATGCTCTTCCCATATTATTTTGTTTGCAGGCTGAATTTAAGTGACAGGAAATCCAAAGGCTTGTGTAGTGGGTCTTTGAGGAATTTTTTCAATGTGTTGACTTTTGTTCACCATAATTACTAGATACAATTTCTTTTCATTCTTTATTGATCCTTACATTTTTAACTAAAGGGTAGGATGTTGGGATTTTCCAGAGTTTGTGAAATGTCTTTCATGAGGATGTGGGTATTTGGAATTAGGGAAGTTGTTTATTTGGTGTTGACTGAGTGAGCTGCTCTCAGGACATGTTGGGCACTTGGACTTATGAACTGCATTACTGCTGGATAATAAGTTCCCTTTTATTGATTTTTGAAGTCTCAATATAATGTTTGGTGTTATCTTAATTTAAAAAGCTTAAACATAAATGAATTAGTTGGTCAAGAAGTCTTCATAATTTTGTTCCTTACCTTTTATGTTAGTGGTCAAACCCACTGCCTGTGGATGCTGGACAGGTGCTCTATCACGGAAACGTAGTTATGTATGGATATGAAGGACGCCGAAAGTGTATTTGCAAGACTCTTATTTTTAAAGAAAGAAATGTTTGAAGTCCTTGAAAACAGAGGCAAAATGTTCTGTCAGTTATTTTCTGCCATGCATCAAGCTTTGTGCTTTGGGCCTCTCGCCAGGCTAGAAAGACAAATGACTTCCCGGACTGAACAAAAGCTGCTTCACATGGGTGACGGTTAGGGCCAGTGAGATGGCTCAGCCAATTAAGGGTACTTGCCACCAAACCTAGCCATCTGAGTTCGATCCCCTGGCCCCACATGATGAAAGGTGAGAACCCACTCTCCCAAGTTGTCCTCTGACCTCCGCATGCATGCCATGGTATACATGTACACACACATGTGCACATCCATACAAACACACACACACACATACAAGCACAGTAAATGTGTAAAATATGACTTAAAATATTTTATTTTAAAAAATGTGTGATAATCAGTGAATGTCTACTTTAGACGGTGAATCAAGCAACAGCCATTTTCCTTGTGGACATAAGAGGATATAAGAAAATACAAGAATTTAAAATGAGAAGTAAGCTCTAGTCATAAAATGTATGAAGAATCCTCCTAATTCATATCAAAGTTTACCAACTGGATTTCTTCAAACAACAATCGGATAGGCTGAAAAAATTAAAAGCAGGATTATTTCTTGTTTACCAACACCAGCTTTCCTGAGAGAGCAGTCAAGTGATTGCAGCCAGTCTATGTTCTCTCATTTCAGTAATTATCTCACACAATTTTGGGACTTTTGGTTTTACAGAGTAGGAGTATTAGAAAAAAGAGTTCTCTATTCTTGGCATTCTTTGAAGTGGATGTATTTATTTATTCACTTTTGAGACAGGGTGTCATGCGGCTCTGACTGAACTCAGGCTTGCTACATAGCTGAAAGTGACCTTGAATTTCTGATCCCCCTGCCTCCATCTCCCGAGCGCTGCTCTTACAGGCATGTACCACCATGCCCCCCTGGAATATGCACCGTAGGGTGTGGAACCTGAGGCCTGTTGAATGTTAGGCAAGCATGCTACCGATTGAGCTACATCTTCATCCACTGACATGAGTATTTTCAACATGTGTGCCCTTCCCCCTTCTCTCTCTGTCTCTCCCACACATATACTCTGTCTCTGTCTCTGTCTCTCTCTCTCTCACACACACACACACATACACACACAGACACAAATTAGAAATGACTCTGCAAATCAAGTCTCTAAATAAGTATGTGACTTCTGACAAAACAAAAAACAATAAATAAATAAACAAACAAACAAATAAATAATGCCTCCAAACCTCTGCCTGGCTCTTCTCACTTTTCTGTGCCTTAGGGACCACTCCATCACCAGGTAGTATCAAAACAGGCCACAGAGGACACACTCCTGTCAAAGCCAACTCCTGGGCTAGGGCATGTCTCAGAGGTGTTTGTGTCATATGGGGTGGGGAGGGGTGGGACCCAGTGAGCCACCTCACTTCCCGCTGGGCACTGTCCTGAGCCTGGAAAGCTCCCTTTGCATTTCACTTCCTTCCTCTGCTGTTCCTCACTCCTTTTCAGTTAGGAGAGCTCCGTACTCCACATTTCAAATTTACCACTGAAACTGTAATTCCCATCCCACCGGATACTGCTACCCAGAGGAAAAGTGAACAGGAATAGCTGCTGCTTTCAGACTGCAACAATGAAGAATTATTCTTTAATTAACCCCGAGTTTCCTGGGAACCAGCACTAGCCTTCAAGATGCCAACACGCCGATGCGGTTTGGATGTGAACTGTTCCACAGGCTAGTGTGTTTGCACACCTGGTCTCCAGCTGCTGGCACTGTTTGGGGAGTACTTTTAAGACGCCGGGTCTTCCTGGAGGAAGTCCGTCACCGGGGCCAGTCTTTGGGTTTTATAGCCTGGCTTCACTTCCTCCTCCCTCTCTCTGTCATGACTGCCAGGACAGCCTGATGATCATACAGCCATGCCTTACCTGTCATAACGGACAGTAGCCAAAATGTACCTTTCTCCCCTTCCCTGGCTTTCGTAAGGATGTTCTATCACAACAGAAGAGGAACGAATACTCTTGCCCCAGAGTCTCCGTGCTGGCCCCTGGGGATCAGTGCCATCCCCATCCGGGTCATGGTATAGTGTAACTGAAATGGAAACCGAAATGCTTGTGAAGAAATAAATCTAAGCACTGGTGTCGTGGTATAGTGTAACTGAAATGGAAGCAGAAATGCTTGTGAAGAAATAAATCTAAGCAGCGCCACAGTCCATAAACCACCAGGAGACTCGGCAGCCGCCTCATCTTGAGGAGGGCACAGAAAACACTTGCTAGCATCTCGCCCAAACAAACCCAATCTCCCAAAATTACTAGGAGGGAAATTTTGTCGTGCTTCTTTCTCAGTAGGTGGACATGGATGAATTTGCAGCCTGTAAGACAGTGAACCCACATTTCTTCTTTAGTATCATGGCTTGTTTTCTCTTGTTTAAATGTCCATTGTCATGTAGCCAAAGAATTCCTTCTCATTCTTATTTGTCGGATTTAGTAACTAAGAGAAGTGTCCCAGTGCAGTTCTTAAAGTTAACAAATTAGGCCGAGATATAGAACAGTGTGTGAACACGTCTAGATATGTGGCCACTGTGATGGCTCATCTTGTGAACATGCCTGGGTTTGGAATCACTGAGGAGACATACCTCTGGGCACATCTGTGAGGGTGTTTCCAGAGAAGTTTAGCTAAGGAGGGACAACCCATCCAGCATGTAGTGTCTGTCATCATCCTATGTGCTGCAGCATGTGATGTCATCATCCTGTGGGCTGCAGCATGTGATGTCATCATCCTGGGCTGCAGCATATGATATCATCATCCTGTGGGCTGCAGCATGTGATATCATCATCCTGGGCTGCAGCATGTGATATCATCATCCTGTGGGCTGCAGCATGTGATATCATCATCCTGTGGGCTGCAGCATGTGATGTCATCATCCTGTGCTGCAGCATGTGATGTCATCATCCTGTGGGCTGCAGCATGTGATGTCATCATCCTGTGGGCTGCAGCATGTGGTGTCATCATCCTGGGCTGCAGCATGTGATGTCATCATCCTGTGGGCTGCAGCATGTGATATCATCATCCTGGGCTGCAGCATGTGATGTCATCATCCTGGGCTGCAGCATGTGATGTCATCATCCTGGGCTGCAGCATGTGATGTCATCATCCTGTGGCTGCAGCATGTGATATCATCATCCTGGGCTGCAGCATGTGATATCATCATCCTGGGCTGCAGCATGTGATATCATCATCCTGGGCTGCAGCAAGTGATGTCATCATCCTGGGCTGCAGCATGTGGTGTCATCATCCTGGGCTGCAGCATGTGATGTCATCATCCTGTGGGCTGCAGCATGTGATATCATCATCCTGTGGGCTGCAGCATGTGATATCATCATCCTGGGCTGCAGCATGTGATATCATCATTCTGGGCTGCAGCATGTGGTATCATCATCCTGTGGGCTGCAGCAAGTGATGTCATCATCCTGGGCTGCAGCATGTGATGTCATCATCCCATGTGCTGCAGCATGTGATATCATCATCCTGGGCTGCAGCATGTGATGTCATCATCCTGGGCTGCAGCATGTGATGTCATCATCCTGTGGGCTGAGGTCCTGGGTGGAATGAGAGGGAAAAGGGAAGAGGCCAGCTGAGCAGCAGAGTTCCTTGCCCTCTGCTTCCTGTTTGCTCAGATGGGGGGGAGTCACGGCCACATGCTCCTGTGCAGGAACTCCACTTTGCCTTTGCACCAGGATGCCTTAAGCTGTGATACTTTTCAAGCCATGAGCCAAAATAAATCCATTTACTTAAATCACTTTGTTACATGTTTTGTCATTGCAGCAAGAAACGAATGCATCCCTGTCAAGTGTATCCAGTTGCTCAAAATATTAACTAAATGGTTCTTTCTGGCATGAAACACAGTAATACTGGAGCCTCAAAATCAGGAGCCCAGAAATAACATAAAAAATATTTAATTTTTGACCCAATAAAATAAGATGTTAAGGGATATTGATGACTGGATGATGAGAATTTGTCAAACCCTACAAGGTGTATGTGGATGAGTGGGGGTCTGGCTAGAGAGTGCTACCTCGGGAAAGTGCCATTGCTGCTTCAGGAGGCCACACCTCTGTGTGGCACAGGGTTACCCTTCCCACTGACCAACTTACGCAGGTCTTCATAAGTACAATTTTTTCAAAAGCCAGAACATAATCAAAGGATGAATCTGATGACTTTCATTAGTTGTCACTCTTGTGCACTCTAAAAAGATAAAATATGATTCCTGTTTCATTTTGTGTTCCTTTGCATTAAAAAATAAAACACTGGACAGTGAAGCCGTTTGTGTGCAACGCCACCATCCACACACAGCAAAGCAAGAGCCACCATCCTGGGATATAAATCATGCTGGTTCCTAAACAGCATCAAAGTGTGGAGAACAAGCAGAAACCATATTTATAGTTCCTGGCATTCTGTCTCTGGAAGAAGCACGTGTCCCGCCGTCCTTCTCCCTTCCTGAAGCTCACACAGCATCAGTCATCTTCACACTCCACAGGCAGAGAACAAACCGAATGACTCAGTGAATGCATCTCCTCTCAGAGTTAGAAAAGGAAGTCGATGCCACACTATTGCTCACTCCCAACAAGAAGGACTCTTGCCTTGGATCCAGTATTTGCATTGTGTCAGGTTACATTGGTGATGTAAGGATGGGCTTTAAAAATGAGTCACGTTTCTGTTGATTTTATTGGCATAGACACTAGAAAAATCTAGTCCAAAGCCCTACTGATGTTTTTCAATTATCTTAAGTACAAAGGAAGGCCTTAATATGATAACTATAAAGCAAATGATTTGAATACAATTAAGATAATATTGAAGGGGCTGGAGAGATGACCCTGCAGTTGAGAGAGCTTACTGCCATGTTGAATGGTTGGCAAATGTCTGTAACTCCAGCTCCGAAGGATCTGGTGTCCTCCTCTTCTGGCCTCCCCCCCCCTCTCTCTCTCTCTCACACACACACACACACACACACACACACACACACACACACACACACGGTTACATCTCTAGATAACAGCTTCATCAAAGCAAAAACTTTGACTCTCAACAAACATTCCAGACTTCAGGAATCCAGTCTCCATTTCCTTTAAAATGTTATAAAAAGCCTGGGTAGATAGCTCAGGTAGTAAAGTTCCTACCGCCCAAGCAGGATCCAAGAGAATCTGAGTTCAGATTCTTTTGAGCCATGTGCAACTGAGCAGGGCAGAGAACACCTGTGGTGCTTTCTGAGAAACGCCCCTCCCGGCTGGGCCACTGTGGAGTCTTGAGGAGGAAGTATGGCACTGGGGGGTGAGGATTCAGAGCATCACTGCATTTCATGCTCTATTTCTTTGCTTCCTGTGCACTGATCAACATGTGATCAGCCAGCTTCCTGCCCCTGCCATTGTGCCATGCTTCCTCCTCCCTGATGGACTCTGTCCGTCTGGAACCATAGCCACAATAAACCCTTCCTTCTTTAAGTTGCTTTTGGTCGTGGCATTTCATTCATTACAGGAACAGAAAAGTAACTCATACAGCCTCTGAGCTCACTGGCCAGTCTAGGTTCTGTGAGAGCCCCTGTCTCAAAGAGAATCACAGAGAGTGATAAAGGAAGAAGACATCTGACATGAGCCTTTGGCCTCCTTCCCCACCCTGCCTGCCTGTCTGTCTGTGTGTCTGTCTGTCTGTCTGTCTCTCTCTCTCTCTCTCTAATTTGAGACAGGCACACAAATTTTATAGGTCTTATTGGGAACATTTATAAGAAAAGCATTGGAACTGATCAATACCTTTAAAGAGAGACAGCATATAAATTTTCTCCCCCAAAGAAGACAGAGCAGGCAAAATGCTTAGCAGTCAAGAAAATACAAAGCACTGTTATGACTGGAAAGTGCATTCACAAACAACAGCCATCAGTTCTGAGCTCTTAGTGTGTCCCTGGCACTAATCACAGTGTGTCACGGTGGCTCATCATCTTGTACTATGTATGCCTCTGTGAAGAGGGTTTTGTCCATTATCTGCACTGTGTGGATGAAGCACAGGAATCCCTCACTTGTCCAGGGCCCCACGACAGCGGCGAATCCTGCCAGCTCTGGCCTTAGGCCTCAGGAAGCACTTAGGTATTGTCTTGTTGACAGGGATGCCGAGGCACTCTAACCCACTCTCTTCAGACATTTATCCCCTGTCATGCGTCTATTCAGCTGCAGTTTCTATACTTGGGTGTGTCTAACAAAAAACAATGAGAAAAATTATTCCATTGATATATTGTTTTCAAAGTTTGTTATAAAAAGTATTTTTACTAGGTAATAGTCATAAAATAATTAAGATAATTTATAAAATTGCTTATTCCAAGAACAGGTAACAAACAAGGAAATTTTACCACAGGTCGTCAGGCCTCGTGTCTGTTCCCTGTTCTGTACTCCTCGCCTCCCCCAGCCAACCAGGCAGCTGTAAGTCATGCTATGTTGGCATCTTCTCTACTGCTCTGATAAGACACACTGCCCCAAGGCAGGTTACGGAAGAGAGGGTTTGTGGGAGCTCACAGTGAGGGAGGCACCAGTGATGTGTTTGTGAGGCTGAGGTGGAAGGCCGTGTGGAGGACCAGCTTTGAGACCTGAGTCATGGTGTGACATCACCAGAAGTATTAAAGTGGCAACTGTATGACCGGGCATAAAGGAGACTCCAGGTGGCCAGGAATGGTGACTGTGCGCCACAGGCCTGCCTCTCTGTGGGGTGGGATCTGCGGCCCTCTGGCTGTAACTGTGAGAAGGGGAGCAGCTCAGAAATGGGGGAGAAGGTTGCTCCCGAAGCACCTGCCTCCCAGGTGTGATGTGAGATGCACCTTGGTTCATTACAGCTGTTAGCAGTTTTTCTTTCCGTTACATTTTTCACATCTTGACTATATTATGCCATGGGGAACTTCTCTGATCATGTCTTTTTGGACTCCCAAGTGCATTTTGTGTTTCAATGTTTGTTTGTTTCTCTGGATTTGGTTTTCTCTAGATTGCTACAGTTTAATTGATTAGAGTCACTATGCCTGTAATGTTATCTCAGTTCCTTCTATTCCTATGGGGTTTTTTGTTTGTTTGTTTGTTTGTTTGTTCGGTCTCCTTGTTTTCAGGAGCTGGCAAAATCAAATATTTGTTCTGTTATGTAAGGAACATTGTGCCAGGACTTGGATATGAAGACCAACTAGACTTTCTTACAATATTTCAGTAACTCACTACTCAGTGAGCAAATATTCTTTAAGTAAGTAGAAAAATAAGAATCGCAAATACTTACCTGCTGATCTGTTACACACACTTGGAAACAGTCAAGAAAATTCTGAGAATGTAGTGTTCATGTGACCCATAATGGAAATGAATGAGAAGTACTAGTGGTATTTAAAAGGTTAAATTAAGGCACAGTAAAAATCTGTAATGAGTTCATTTGCTTAAACACTGATTTATGAATTGGACGTCTCAAAACAGGAAGTGTTTTGGGGGTGCCAGTGAGGAAGCTGAAGGGAAGTGCTTTCCAGAACACATACGGAAATACAGCTGACAAAAATACTCAGTCAGTCATGGTCATTCAGTCGCATGGTCTGTCCTGTCCTGAAGGAAAGGCCCTGGGTGTGTAAGGTGGGTGATGGTTTGTCATGAGTTTCCTTGACATTGACCATCTCCATTTACTAGAAATAGAGTTCAGATTAGGCTTCCTTGTGTTTTCACATTTATTACTCCTTAGGAAACTTGCCTGTCTGTGTCTGTTCATGGAGTCTTCGGCCCTGGTCTCTATTTTAAGTTACTTCAGAGTATCTGTCATTATCACAAAGTAAGAAACTTAACTCTGAAAGAAGCAAGGAAGAGCTGACACACTGTATGGAGTGCTGCCACTGTCTTCCAAAGCTTTGTTCTGTCAGCCACTCAACCCCAGCAGGTGGTTAGGCCTTTCTAGTGCCCAGTGTTCCTACTGAAAGGGTCCAGGAGCAGCGAGGGTCGGGCATGCTGCCCTCGGGGATAAACCCTAATCTGCACAATAAACCCACCTGCCTACTTCCTGTCATTCACTGGATGTTGCTCTCTTCCTACTCCCCCTGCCTTCCCTTCAGAACACCTACCGCTATCTTCTCCCTGACTGGCTTCCTTATCAGCCACCCTTACTCTCATCCAGCAGCATCCAGATGTTTTCTTTCTCAGGCATAATCCAAAAGATGATGCCTCTGCCTCTCCCACTTAAACCTGACCTACTTGGGGAGGGGAAGGCTGTGCAGTTGTATCTCCAGGAGCCCATATGGGACGTGAGGGAGAGGAAATCAGTGAGTGGCCTTGAGACGTCTGTCCCTATTATGATGGAAGAGTAGACAGAGGGCTGTGAGATGACATGAACTGTACTTGCCACATCCATGATAACCTCATTGATTGGATGAACATGAACTACCAGAATGAGGCTCCTCCAGGCACTGTAAGAAATAACCAAGTGCCGGTGGTGGCACGTTTAATCCAGCATCGGAGCAGAGCAGCGATTCTGTGAGTCAAGCAGCTGACTACAAGTGAGTTTCAGAAAGGAAAGCTACACAGAGAAACTGTAAAAAAAAAAAAAAAAAAAAAAAAAAAAAAAAAAAAAAAAAAAAGAAATAACCAAGTGCCTGATGTTCTGCAATGAAGATCTGTAGTCACTATCATTTCCAGGATTAGAAATCAGCATGAGGGACCTGAAGAGATGGTTGTGTGGGTAAAATGCTTACTGCATACACAGGAAAACCTGAACTTGGACCCCCAACATGCACATCAACAGACATCCACAGCAATTGCCTGTAATCCCAGCACTGGGGACGAGGTCACAAAAGGATCCCCATGCCAAGGCTTGCTGGTCAACCATTTTCATGCCAAATTAATGAGCTCCAGGTTCAATAAGAAATCTGTCTCAAGACATAAGGTGGAGAGTGTGCAAGGAAGACATTTAACATTGACCTCTGGCACACACACACACACACACACACACACACACACACACACACACAGGGAATAAGTGAACAGGAAGGACAAAAACAAACAAACAAACAAAAAACAAGAGATAAATAGCCACAGAAGGAATGGGAAAAATTTAAAAGTTGTATATTAATCATTCTAATTTCTTGTTGATTCTCTTTCTTTCTTAATTCAGACACTTGATTTACCACAGTGTAAAACTACCTTAAGAACACACACATTTATCTTGAGACTTCTAGATAATGTGGAAGATTGACTAGATAATGTGGACAGATTTGACTAGAGCTCCCACATAAAATAACAAAACAACACTGGATCTAGGAAGACGTCCTAGGGAAGAAGCCCGGGCAGACATGGGTGCTCCAGGATGCAGGCTGTTGTCTGCAGTCGCTCGATCGCTGGTGTGGCCGCACAGTGGCAGAGCACAGTGAGGACTGTAAAATAAGTGTTGGGCTGATGTGTAATTAATGAGGGAGACACTGTGAACACATTTTCAGTGTGAGCAGGAATTGTCTGAACTTTGTTCATGTGGATTGAGTAAGCTTTTTGGTAACGTTTTAAACAGTGTTAAAAAAATCATGTTTTTCCTCAGGGTCTGACCTCTAACCATTACCAATTCACAAGTTGTTTGAAGGTGTTGGACACCATGAGAGATTTCTCAGAAAATTCCAGAGTGTGGCTTCAAACAATTTCCACAATGGCTGCCAAATTTAGGAACAAGGAGGAAAACAAAAATAATGGATTTTTGTCTCCTGCCTGAAAATTTAATCTGAAAATATCAAGAATGCTGTGCATTGTGAGATCATGTCTCCTCTGCTCCAAAACTCCAGGCTAACGCCTTAAACCAGACAGCATCATTGCTGGATAGACACTGACAGTGTTTGCTTTTAGTTTCCCACCCTGTCTTTACAGTTCACATGTTCATAGCAAATTAATTCTGGCTGAAGTCCAAAAGATGGTGTGATCCCTTTGAACTGAATGACTAATGTACAGTGTGATCCCTTACAACTGAATGACTAATGTGCAGTGTGATCCCTTACAACTGAATAACTAGCATGCAGTGTGGTCCCTTACATTTGTATGACTAATGCACAGTGTGATCCCTTACAACTGAGTAACTAGCATGCAGTGTGATCCCTTACAACTGGATGAATAGTGTGTTTGTGTGTGATCCCTTACAACTCAATGACTAGCATGCAGTGTGATCCCTTACAACTGGATGATTAGTGTGTGTGTGTGATCCCTTACAACTGAATGACTAGTGTTCAGTGTGATCTCTTACAACTGAATGACTAGTGAGCAGTATTTCCTACTAAGCTCCATCTAGCTCAGAAGACCCAGTAAAGTGAAAAGCTTTTGGTCAAATGATCAAGGTTAGGTAAACTGCAGTTTATTTCTGATTATTATTCATTTCATCTTTCTGAATTAATGAAATTCTCATTTGTATTGGTAGTATCAAGTGATTAATTTCTTAAAATTATTTGAGTAGGCAATTCAGTATAGTCTCTGAAATTTTAAATTACAAGAGAAAAAACATAAGAATCTTCAGCTTTCTCAAACTATCTTGTCTCTTCAGGAGGCCCCTGGTGGGGACAGTGGTCTAGTTTGGTCCGGTGCCCAGCAGTGAAAGTGTCTTCTACAGTCACTGTGCTCATGTGCAGTTCTGCATCCTCGCTGTTAGCAGTGCCGGTGTTATTCCAGGGCCTACACCTTCCCCTCCCTGCAGTCTTCCTCAGCCTCCGTGGAGCCTGTACATCCCCACTCGGTGTACGCTGACTCCGTCCCCGGGCCGTGTCACCGGGCTGCAGTCCTGTGTAGACAGACCCACTAAGTGCAGCTGGTGCTAGGTAACGTAGTCACGTTCTCACCCTACACTGACATGAGCTTTTCTTTTCAGTGTCCTAAATTTCACATCAATTTGGTTTTGTTTTCCATCTACATTCCCATAAAATACATTGTAATTCTTCAAATAATGAAAATTTCAGGAATACTGTGCAGGGTCATTGAAGCCAAACCTGCCGGAGGGAAGATATTTTCATTGAGTTTTTTCCCCCATTCTTTCTAAATTTCTGGAGCACTACCTGGTACATTACAAAGTGGGTATTTTGTAAATACCTGCTAGGGAAACATGGATGTACACTAATACCCTAACCACATTCTAGTTTTGGAGACATAAAGAGGCGAATCTAAGAAGGAAAAGAAAATGACCACACTCTAACAAAGACAGCGCCATCTGTCAAAGGACAAAGTGGGGTGGGGGTCACTCCACCCTAGGCCAGCAAAGCGGAAGGTGGAGGAGGAAGACAGCGCCTGCCCTGCACAAGGTGCTCAGGCCCTTGGGGCCTCTGTCCTCTGAGTTGAAAACTCCTCCTAAGACCTCCCTCACGGGGAGGCGGAGCACACTGAGGAAGGGCAGTCACAGCCTGCAGCAGGCCACCTCCACTCTCACCTGACTGTGCAGATGGCGTTGTCCCAGGACCTGCCAAAGTATTGTTAGCACTATGACAACCACACGTGCTGTGCACTTTCTCATCGATTCTTTCACTACATTGGATTTCTGACGAGAGAAAGATTGCTGTACTCTAGTGACATTTTCCACTCTCAGGAAGGTGGCTTACGCAATTCCTATGAAATGAACTGAGAAAAGTGAGCACAGCTCAACTCAAAAGAACTGTCACCAAACCTGTCGCCAAACCTGTCACCAGCTGCAGAAGTCTCTCGGAAGCTGCTTTCCAGGCCTGTGGTGTTGGTTGTTTTCTCCTTCCGTTGTGTTCATTGTCTACTCTTCCTTCTTCTCGGAGGAGAGGCAGTAGATGATGGGACAGGCTGACAGTCTCCACCTCATCTGTTCATGCCTAGCTTGCTACAAACCTGCTTGGTTTCTAACCAACCAGGACAAAGTTCTGGAGAAAGACCACAAGGACAGATGCTGCCAATGCCATTGAGTAAAACGTGGCATGGTGTGATGAGTTAGGGCGAATTCCAGAGACACAAAGACCGGTGCTTGAGACCAGTTGAATTCCTTAACCTCTCCAAACTGAAGCACTTAGAGAAAGAGGAGGGCAGAGTGTAGTTGTGGGATTAATGGAACATGAGAAACATTAAATATAAAGCACTCATCTCATGAGTGCCTAAATGAACACATTGCAGTTATTAGTGTATGGAATCTATATCCCATGCCCCAGATCATTTTGAAACGAGTTGAATCAAACTGTATGTGCAGTGTGTTAATAAGTAATACTTACGTTTGTTGAATGCCTCATGATGGGCAATAGCATAATACAAGTCTCTTTTAAGAAGCTGCCAGGTGCCTGGCCACCAATTCTCATTTTTCACATGCTTGGTCACCTCTGTGGTGTCTCCACTCAAAGTGTTAAATTCCACATGAAACTTGAACATCCACTTCTGAGAGTTACTTACTCATTTCTTTTCAAAATGACTGAGTCAGGAGACAACACCAACAGCTACTTTAATGGAGGCATTTCTCAGAAGAAATGTCAACCACAAATCTGTCTTGGCAGATACATGCCATGTTATTTTCTGTCTTACTTCTTAACGTTGGCAAGCAAGCGCTGCCTGTGGGATGCACAGCTTTCAAGGTAGCAGCAAAATGAGAGGGGAAATGGAGTGTTTACTTCTGTCTTTAATTCTTTTATGTGAAATATTATGGGTCCTTTTTAACATAAATAATGTGTGTGTGTGTGTGTGTGTGTGTGTGTGTGTGTGCGCGCGCGCGCGCGCGCACTCATGCGTGGATGGGTGTCTTAGTTACTTTTCTATTGCTGTGAAAATATCATGTGACCAAGCCAACTTATAAAAGAAAGTGTTTATTTGGAGCTTACGGCTTGGTGGGGAACATGGCAGGAGGCAGGCAGGCGTGGTGCTGGAGCAGTTGGGTCGAGTTCACACCTTGAGACACAACATGAGGCAGAGAGAAAGAGCTAACTGGAAATGGTGTGGGCCTTTGAAACCTCAAAGTCCACCGCCAGCGACGCCAGTGACGCACCTCCTCCAACAAGGCCACACCTTCTAATCCCCCAAATAGTTCTACCAACAGGGAGCCAAGCACCCAAACATATGAGGGTATGAGGACCATTTTCATTCAAACCAGTGCGTGTTGTGAGTGAGGAATGCAGATGTATAAGAAAGCTAAGGAGGAAAAACAAATCTGTGATTCTACAACTCAGAATAACTACGGTTAACATTTAACCTTTTTTCATGCTGTATTTTTCTTATATTTTGATAATATGATTGTTGATATTGTACTTTGTTTTCAGTATGTTTTATCTTCGAGTTTTATCATGAGCATGTCTGCAGATGTCAGCCGGGTAACTTTAGAAGAAATCCTTACTTCACAATGTCTCTGTGAGACACAGTTAGGACAGCTGATTCTTTTGTCGTCTCCTAAAGAGCACGCGGGCGCAGTTCCTGTTTGCTCTGATCCTTGCATCTTGGGGAGCTGAAAAGCCCATATTTATTGAGCATTGTATCACCCTGCCCTCTGGAGTCATTCTGGAGATCCAGAGAATGCCCAGGACAAGTTCTGACCCCAGCAAGTTTCCGGCCAGAGCTGATGCTAAGGCACAGAGGAGCTGGGAGGTGAGGCCTCCAGCTTGCAAGTAGAATGCTGCTAAATGGCTGAGAGAGTTCTCGGATCTTGAATCCCTTTCTTTCCACTTTACAATGAGTCATGCTTCAAAGAACTGTGTTTTCTTACCTCAAACACAATTATAATTTCAACCACAGTAATGTGATTTGCCAGTTTAATAGTATATTTCCTAATCCTACAAAAGAAAAAGAGAGAGAGATCCTGAGGAAAACTGAACAGGCTGATTTTTGTAAACTCGTTTACAATGATTTGCTTAAGTAAAACCAATGTTTTCACTGATGGAAAAACAAGCAAACAAAAAAAAAAAAACAACAAAAAACCCTCCACTTCCCTCAAAAAACAATCAAAGAGGCCCTTCAGATTCTAATAATTTAGGTTTTATAAAGATATTTTCTTTTTTCCACAAGCATGTACAGTGAAGAATAGTTTTGTATAAATAATATGCTACTAGGGAAAGGTCTTGTGTTCATACATCTGGAAGGTAGAATCAAGAATGAGTTTTTAAAGTCAGGTATGGTAGTAAACACCTTTAATCTCAACACTCAGGGGCCAGAGGCAAATGGGTCTCTGTAAGTTCATGGTCAGCCTGTTCTACATAGCGAGTTCCAGGCTAGCCAGAGCTACAGAGTGAGACCCTGTCACAAAAAAAAAAAAAAAAAAAAAAAAAGGATGATTTAAAAATCTTTTTTCTTATCATTTTCTACTCTAACATGTAAAATGGTGATGTGAAGAAAATAAAAATTACTTAAAACTCTCTCCTCGGCTCTACCTCCTCCTCTCACTTTGCCTGATACTTCTTTTCTCTTTCCCAGTCAGACATCTTGAGTTTTCTACACTTCCTACCAACTCCGCTTTCTCGCCACCCATGTGCCCGCCCACTCCAATCTGGCTGGCTTCTGTGTCTGTCTATCCACCAGACAAGAAATGGACCATAAAATTCACAAGCTTCCCTACAGCTGTCGAAAGGAACAGGCTTTTTGCAGTTTGGTCTTCCTGACGTCTCAGACAAGCAGCCTTCAGTGTCTGGCTCCATTCTTTCTGTACGTTAGGATCTCAGGCCTACAAGTCTCCCTCTCTCTCCCCTTGGCTTTCTCCTCTTGGCTCACCTTCCTCTACCAACCCTGAGGTCTTGCTCGCTCTTCGAACATCTCTGGGCAATTTCATTCAGCTGCAACCCATTCAGCAATGCCTATGGCCCTTTTGCTTTAACGAACGGACGGACCAACAACCTAGTGTCTTCCAAAGGAATCCACTCCTCTTGCCTCTGCCGACGGCTTCTTTGGACGCTCTTCTTGTGCTCTAAGTACCTGTAACTTTTAAACTTTGGTAAGCCCCACTTAGTGTCATTACCGAAGTACCCACGATCCTCGGCTTGCCCAAAATTCACCCATGGTCCTGCCTCTGACAAACTTACTCAGTTTTGAATTTTGTTTTGTGGGCAAGGTCTTGCTTTGTAGCCCAGGCTAGCCTTGAACTCACAGTGATCCTCCTAACTCAGTGACCCAAGGGTAGGATTCCAGGTATGTATCACCGTGCCTGCAGCACTGGCTTCCTTTTAGGAAGAACAAAACTTGGGGTACTTCAATGCTGGTCCAAGAGATGCATTTAAGAGGGGAAGGCCTGCTGTGAGTTAGCCTAAGCCACTGTATCTAAAAGTATAACGCTAATCCAACCAGCAGCTCAACAAATATATGTTGCCCTTATGGGCTGGGGTCCAAAATGAGCAAGGTGCGATTTCTGCCCTTTAGAAGCTACAGTTCGCTGGAGACTCACTCATAGGAAGGATGCTCCAGGAAGCAGGCAGACAACTGCTTAATTAACATACCCTAGGAAAAAGTCATTGAAACAGTCCAAGAAGACTTAGAAGACCATGTAAGCCTATGACCAGCACCAACATCCTCCCGGCCTAGTCCTCTGACATCCCCTGACACAGAACACCCCCCCCACACACACACACACACTAAGGGTCAGCTTCGTGCTCTTGGTGAACAAACATACACTCGCTCCCTTTCTTCTTGTAGATTCTGTCTTGCTATCGCTCACTTTCCCACATCTTTCCCAGCACAGGTTTTCCCAGTCTCCAGCCTTAGAATTTCTTGTGCCAGTGTTTGAGTCCTGAGCCATTGCTAGGCACTCATGTGGGAGGGGAAGGAGACCAACTTTGTCTCAGCATGATCCAGGTAAAAGCTAGCACCCATCACTTATTACCTGTATGAGAATGTAAGAGATGCCTTTTCCCACCCCTAGGATGCAGGGATCAGCTTACCACTGAAGATTACTATGAGAGCAAATGGAACAGTGTGTGTGAAGCAGTGAGTGTGCGCCTGGGCTCTTCACCCAGACAGTAGAGGACCCAGCTCTTCTGCAGTGTCTGGACCTCAGAGACGACCTTTCTGGGAAGAGGTTCCAGTCGGTATCTACCTCACAATTGTTAAAAGGAATAGGGCAGCAGAGAAGAATGAGGGAATACCTATTCAAGTGCCCAGGCCATGTAGTAGGTTCTATATGTTTATTTCATCATCATTACTGCTGTGTGTTATTATAGCAAAAGATAGTTAATTGAAATGGCTGCTATTCATCCTCTATAAATATAGACACTACTGTTAGTTTTCAGACCATTTTACTTCAATGAACACAATGTTTTAACCTTTAAAAATGTCTTTGCCTTCTTTTGCATTTTCTTTTTATGATGTGGACTGACAAATATGAACAGAACACTTTAATATTTCAAAACGATTGCTGTCTCCCAAACCCATAGAACGACCACACGGGTCGTCACAGAAACACCACTGCCCCAATCTAGACCACCTTTCTAGCTGTGCCTCCTCAGCCTATGCATAAGAAATCAGTGATGACAGCTTTACAGAGCTCTGGCCTAGTATGTATGAGGCCCTGGGTTCTATTGCTAACACTAAAAAAATGGATCAAAAATAATTAATTGAATAAGTTATGAATTATGTAAGCTATAATGTTCATAAATGGCTCAAAAGGAAATTTATTCAAATCAAGTCAGTAATAGTCAATGCAAAGAAGAAATTAAAATTATCAACAAGCATATTAGAAAACCTTTTTACTGGTCATCAGAACAATCACATCAACAGTGACGCCATTTTTATATGTGTCCAATGAAGAGACTGTTCTGAAGTATAGTGATCATGGTGTAAATTACTGCCAACGAGATTTTGTACTAGAAATCAAAGCCTCATGCAATATGCATGACCTTTGACCCTATCTTGAAGCCTGGAAATACATCTGGATGTGGTGACCACAGATGAGGATGAGAGTTGGTGTGTATAAAGGTTGGCTATCAAGCAGAATACAGAAGTGGCATTCCAGAAAGACTGAGTCAGAGTGATAGGGGGTTCAAGATCAGCCTGAGCTACATAGTGAGATCTTACCTAAAAAATTACACCAGGTCTCTACTTTTAGAACTATCTTTTATTAAAATGTATATTCCTTTGAGTAGATTGAGGGGGACCAGAATTTGCTTCCCAGCACCCATGGAAGTTGGCTCACAACTGATTGTAACTCCAACTTCCTGGGATATCCCATACCTGTGGGCCCCTTGGGTTCTTGCATACACACACACACACACACACACACACACACACACATACACACTCACACACACTCACACGCACACGCACGTGCTCATTGTACCACACTGAGAACCAAACTCCTAACATGGAAACATCTGGGAGACAGACTCCAGCCACAGCCAAATCACAGGATGTAGTAATAATAACTGCTGCGAAGTTTTGCTTTTCCCGTGAGTACCATAGTTTCAAATGATCACTGCTCAGCTGCTTTACTTTGACACTCTGCTTTAGACGGATGTGTGAATACCAGCCATATGTCTCAGAGTGAATGATCAAGAAGGAATGTGTGCTTTTAGTTATGGACAAGTTTCTGTCTACTAGAGAGAGAATCTCTCTGCTCTTTGATAAGGTCAAGTCATAATGATAATTGTCAGGACTTAAATGCTGGCAAATTACTGTATATTTAAACTTTTAGCTCCTGTATTTTCTAAACAGGTAACTCAGTGTTTTCCTCCTTGGGTGTTAAAACTGATGTACCATCACACTGTGGTGGTATTGTGTTCCCCAAAATATCGTGCACCCTAATAAACTTATCTGGGGTCAAAGAACAGAACAGCCACTAGATACAGAGGCTAGAAAATGGTGGCACTCACACCTTTAATCCTAGCATTCCAGAGGCAGAAATCCCTCTGGATCTCTGTGAGTTCAAGGCCACATTGGAAACAGCCAGGCATGGAGACACACGCCTTTAATCCCAGGAAGTGATGGCAGAAAGCAGAAAGGAGTGAAGACCAGGAACTAGAAGCTTTTAGCTGGTTAAGCTTTTAGGCTTTTGAGCAACAAACAATTCAGCTGAGATTCATTCTGGATGAGGACTCAGAGACTTCCAGTCTGAGGAAACAGGATCAGCTGAGGATCTGCCGAGGTGAGGTGGCTGAGGCTTGTTCTGCTTCTCTGATCTTCCAGCGTTGACCCCAATGCCTGCCCCAGGTTTGTTTTTATTAATAAGACCCTTTAAGATGCATGCTACAATCACACATCAGAAATGAAGATGATGTAGGCATGAGGACCTCGGTTCAGATCTAAGCACCTATGTTAAAAAACAAACAAACAAAACAAAAAAACAAACAAAACAAAAAACCAGGCTTGATGGTAACCCAGTGGAAGAGGAGGAGATGGGGACATATCAGGGCCTTGGTGGCCAACTAGTCTAACTAAATTGGTGCATTCTAAGTTCAGTGAAAGACCCTGTCTCAAAAAGTAATGTTTGGGAGCTGGTGAGGTGGCTCAGTGATTAGGAACACTGGATGCTCTTCCAGAGGACCTAGTTCAATTCCCAGCACTCACATGGCAGCTCAAAGCCTTCTGGGTCTCTAGTCCCAAGGATCTGATGCTCTCTTCTGGCTTCTTCAGATAACAGCATACATATGCTGCATAGACATATTTGTAACCAAAACACCCTTACACACAAAATAAAAAAAATTAATTAAAAAAAATAAGATTGAAAGAGATTTGAAGATGCCTGTTGTTTACCTCTAACTGCGCCCCCCCCACATACACACATTCATATATAAACATATATATATATATAAACATATATATATATATATATATATACATACATACATACACACACACACACACACACACACACACACAGGCACAAAACTAATCAAATTAATGAAAACAACCCTCCAGCATCATTACTGTTAAGACAGTGGACATGCATGTAGCTGTGGAGGGTATTTTGATAAAGGCATTGAAGCTAAATTCACCCTGACTTGTTCAAGGACAAGGGAGAAGTTGGAGAATTTAGAGTGCATACAGGCCCTTTCAAAAACACGCGGGGAATCTTGTTCCTGTTGTGAGCTGCAGGTTTCCCTGCCTGGAGAAGCCAGAGGCTTCTCGAGGATGCTTGCTCCAGGCTTAAGTGCTTCAGGGAGCTTCTTCCGCAGCTTCTCCCGGCAGTTTGTACCCTGTCCCTTTAGACCCCAGACTGCCCAGGATGGAGCCACCCCTGAGAGCCAGGGACTACAGACCAAGCCAAAGCCCCCCTGAGGGTTCTCTTCCCCACCTGCTGGCTCTCACCTGTTCACACCTGCCCTGGCAACAGCATTCAGATTCTGTGTTCTCACTTCACCAGTGAGCTTGGCTGCTTGACACACTTTCCCCACAGAGAAGTGAGTGAGTGGGCCTCAACCCCCAAAGCTGAACAAGGAAGCCAGTCCCCGATGTTCTCATTGAACAGTCGGGAGCACGCTGCTTCTCACTAACTCTCAGGCAGCCTAGCCCCGCGGGGACGCTGCACAGGCAGCCCTAGCCCCGCGGGGACGCTGCACAGGCAGCCCTAGCCCCGCGGGGACGCTGGCAACAGTCAGCTTCCGTCCTACACAGAAGAACCTGAAAACACTTGTGAAGGACTTTGGATCACAGCTTCGTTTCCAGTTTCCTGTTGGAAACCAAGAGCAGTGTTTTAATGATTGGTCTTCAGAAGCTTCAAAGTTGGATCAAGGTTTGCAAGGAGGTGGGGAAGGGCATGGAGACCCGGCCTTTGGTCTCCTCTCGTTGAGTCCAGCGGGAAACCCAGAGAATGTGGAAGAAAGTGTTTGGCGGCCTCTTGGCTTTCCTCAGCGCAGCCCAGCTCACCAGGCCGCCCTGGCAGTTGGCTTCCTGCTCTGTCTTCCAGGGGATGGGCACCGCTTCAGAGCACCCGGCTCACTCACTGTCCCCTGCAGTGTTGCGGGGACCTCTCTAGGCATCCTGCTCTATGGTAATGAAGGGTTTCTGTACTTTGTTCCACAGTTCCTCTCTCAAGCCTCCGCTCCCCCAGTTCTGCTCCTCTTTATGTGTGGATGCATGTCACATTTCATTACCCACTGGCTCCATCCCATGCTGACAGGGAGGGCGTGGGCACGGGCGACTATAAATATCTCTCTTTCCATTCACATGTCTCACGAGCCTCACGGGCTTCTCTCTGCCAGTCAGGACTCTGCTTCAGCTCTGATTCATGCCAGTGTGCTTTTATTCCTAACTTCATTTCTCATGTGACCAGAAGCCCTTCTTGGCATCAATTAGAGACTTCCAAGAACACACTGATGTGGTATTTTAAAGCTTCTCTGGGGCCTGGTTGGTAGTTTTCTCAGGAAGAGGGGGCAGGGATAGAATATTTTGACATTCCCTGCAAGTTTGGAGGGCTGGGACAATAGCTCAGTCAGTACAGTAGTGCTTGCTTATGACGACCTAAGTTCGGATCCCCAGCACCCACATGAAACACTGGCTGTGGTGGGAGAGACAGGAGGATCATTGGGACTCTATCTGCCTCAAAATCTAAGGAGGAGAGCAGCTGAAGCAGGCCTCGAGTGCTGACCTCTGGCCTCCAGGCATGTGCACACCTCACACATGCATCCTCTTAGAGTTTCTGTTACTGTGATAAAAAAAAAAAAAGTACCGCAACCAAAAGTAACATGGGGAGGAAAGAGGATATTTCATATCATCCAAGGAAATCAGGGCAGGCACTCAAGGTGCGTAGGAAATTCCTGGAGGTAGGAACTGAAGCAGAAGCCATGGGGGATGCTGCTTACTGGATTGCCCATGTATGGCTAGCTCAGCCTGCTTTCTTATGTAAACAAGGACCACCTGCCCAGGGGTGGCACTGCCCACAGTGAGCTGGGCCCTCCCACGTCAATCATCAGTCAAGGAAATGTGCTATATACGTACTTGTCTATGGGCCAGTCCTACGATGGCATTTTCTCAATGAAGATTTTTTTCTTCTCAGATGACTGTAGCTTGTGCCAAGTTGATATTAAAAACTATCCAGCACATGCATACACATACAGTCATGTAAACAACATAAACACACACACACACACACACACACACACACACACACACACACACAGAGCAGGTGAACTCAGAGTCACCTTCAATCCTGATAGCAAGCCTTTCCTTTCCCGCTTGAGGTCACCTCAACTGATTCATTTCATTCCCCCTGTGACTCCTGCACATCATTTTGAGAAGCCACTGAAGAGATGGATACAAAGACCATAGGCCTCTAAGTCAGGCTGTCTGAGTGAAGATGTGGTCCCTGCTCTCTGTGTCGTGGGACACTACCACATTTAACTTCCTGTGGGTATCAGTCTGCTTCCCCGCAAAGCAGAACTGGCTGATACCTACTCCACAGGACCATTAAAGCAATTTACAAAGAATCTTATAAAGAGGGCAAAGAGGATGCCATTTACTAATGTCCAGTAGGTGTTCCATTATTTCCCTATTCCATATTAGCATGAAAACTAGAAAATTAGAGAGGAGAAGGGAATCAAGTTTGTAGTTACTCAGTTCTGATAGTTATTTAACACTCCTTGAAACTGTCCCCTCTGGGACAAGAAGAAAGGGAGAGAGGACAGGGTCACACCATTTAGCTTGTCCTGTCCTGGCTCCTCGGCCCCTCCGAACTTCCCTGGGGCGCTGTGCACTGCTGTGTGGGCCATGGCCTCATCGGCACTTCCATGGGTCTTCTCTCACTTTGTCTGTTGTTCTCAGCTCTGATCCTCCAGCAATCACCCATGCTGACGGCACACCTTCAACCACAGAGCCTTACCATCCTTTCCTAAAGCTACAACCACATTGAAAACTAAAAACACATTTTCTTCAAAACTGTACAGTTGTGGTGACATTTTGTTTATGCTCTAACCAATAAAGCTTGCCTGAAGATCGGAGGACAAAGCCAGCCACTAGTTAGCCATAGAGATCAGGCAGTGGTGGCACACACCTTTAATCCCAGCACTAGGGAGGCTGAGACAGGAAGTGATGTGGCTGAGCAGAGAGAGGAATATAAGGCAGGAGGAGACAGGAGCTCTTTCTCTTTTTGGCTGAGAGCTGGTGAGGTGAGAGGTGGCTGTGGCTTTTTCCTTTGTCTCTCTGATCTTTTAGCATTCACCCCAATATCTGGTTCTGGGTTTTTATTAAACCAATTGGGATTTGTGCTACATACAGTGAATTTCAGAAAGGTGCTTCACAAAAGTCTAAAGATAAATTTGCACAATGCGGAAGAAGCAGTGGCTGTTTCTCATGGCAACAGTCATGAAAACTTGGGTGTAACCCAATCATGAGTGTACCTTTGTTCAGCACTTACACGCTAGAATTTAGGCATCTCAAACTTCCTACATGCTATCCTTACACTTTTTATGGGAAGAAAGTTATTATGAAATTTCAGCATTATGGGAGATTTTTTTTAAGTCATTGTGACAAATAGACTGTGGCTAAATTTTTGTATATCTGAAACAAATAGACTGTGGTTAAATCTCTGTTTAACTTTCCAAAACAAATAGACTATAGCTAAGTCTGTTTGATATTCTGTTTGGTTCTGAGTCTTCTTGGATACAGTTGGCTCACTAATGTCAAATACCAAGGCTTCACAGTGAGTCTCCAAATCCTGTCCTCAGGTGGATCATGAAAAACTATCGAGTCACTTTCAGTAAATAGCCTTAAAGTTGCTTACCCAAAAAGTAGCCCAGAGTAAAGAGGTGAGGTCTTCTGACACGTGAATGTTACTAAATCAAAATCTTTAAAGATGTATTGTGTGTGTGTATATGTGTGTGTGTGTGTGTGTGTGTGTGTGTGTACTTGTGTGTGCAGGTATGCATGCCTATTTGCATACATGGAGGACAGAGGAGGCATAGTGCATCCTCCTCTGCCACTCTCCTCATCATCCTTTGAGGCAGGGTCTCTCCCTGAACCTAGGGCTCGTGTTTTCTCAGCTAGGCTGGAAGCCAGCAGACCCCAGCAATCTCCCCATCTCCACACGTCCCTTGAAGCTGGGTTACAGGAAGCATGGGTACTCAGCTTGTCACAGCTCGGGGTCCAAACTCCAGTCTTCATGCCTTCAGAGCAGGCCCTCCGCTGAGTTACCTCTACAGCCCGAGAGCTACATCTTCCCTTCAATTTCCAAACTTTTTTGTTTTCTTTACAAATAAAATAGTGTGGGGTGCATATGAGATGAACGTTTCTTCTGATTATAACTGAGTACCCAGTTTCTGTTCTTAGAGTTTTAGCGTGAGTGTTGGCTGATTACAAACAGTGTATATAACGCTGACTCAGCAGCTGCTTTGTCTTCCCTTGAAGGGACCTGTCGGATTTGCTTGGCCATTCTTTCTTGTTCTTTGGTGTTTGGGTCTCCGAGTTTTTATCATTAGAAAGATGTGACAAGAATCTTTGACTTTTCATGTCACAACTTTATCTTTCAGAACTGTTTCCGGCAAAATGACTTTCGTGGGAAAGCTGTCAGTTTATACCCCCACGAGGATCGTAGGAAGAGTTCCCAGTGTGTCCCCAGCAGGAGCACTGCTGTTTAAATACATGCTTCAGTTACATATGTCGGTTCCCTTTCTCACTGAGAGAGAAAGGGTTGGTTTTAGTCAGTGGTCCAGGAGATGCAGTCTACCATGATAGCAGGACTCGCTACTGTCCATGGTGGTGGGAGACTGCCTGCTCACACCTTAGGAAGTCAGGAAGCAAAGAAAACGGAATGCCAGCACCCTGTTACCTACCTCCTGTTTCTCTTTGTATTCAGTTTGGACCACAACCCATGGGCTGGCACCATGCACATTTGGTTAAACCTCCCTGGGAATGCCGTCCCCGACAGGCCTAGGGATGCATATGCTCCATGATTGGAAATGCACTCAAGTTGACTATGAAGATGTCCCAGCAGAGTTCAAAGATGATGGAGACCCTACATGCCATTCTATGTCACTCTTCAATGGAAGATTGCTTTCCAAGGGGTGTGGCCCAAAATTCCCTGAGGAATGACTCTGCCCCATCCTCCATCACAATCCCTTGCCTAACACACACTGGCACAGAATGTATGAATAACTATGTGGTTGAATGTGTATCAATGTAAGGTAGCTATCTAATTGTCACTAATAGTAGATTAATTTACAATGTAATTACATTTCCCAAATTGCAAATGCTTTTAAGCTAAACATATTCTGTACTTCAAAAAAAAGAATTTCTAAATATGACACTGTAATAATATTAGAAAAATCAAACATTATTCCAACATAAAAAAATTGCCCTCAAAACTTTATATATGTCTTTCAGCCCACAAAATATAATATATTGTGTAAATATGTTGTTTCTAAGATTTCTACCTAGAACACCAGGGCTTCCCAATTGAATGAATCCCAGCTGAGAGGCTGGGAACACTCATCTGAAAGTATTTTGGTGTCTCAGTTACTTTATCAAAGCATGTGCCCAAAATACAGAGTTTAGTTTTAGCCTCATTTGTTTGCCTACATTCTCAGTACTCTCTCATAATCATTCAGAATAAGTAAGTAAATCACTTGAAAACCCAAAGCCACTCCAGGAAAGCTCCTTGCTGCCCCCTTGAGCAGGGTCTGTTTTGTTTTCTCCGTCAAGCAAAGTGCCCTGTGTTTGCTTTAGTCTTTCTTTCCTCTGCTCGATAGCAAGGTGCCCAGGTAATTCACAATAGTTACCAGGCAATCTCCCCAAATAAGACTTTCCTCTTCGGTTTTAGGTCTCTATCACATTTTCAGTTCAGTGACTTTATTCCAGTGGAGGTAATGTACTTTTTAATTATGACAAGAAAACCACAAGTTAAGTTGAGCAATTTCTTCCCAAATATGTGTTATTCCTTTTTAAATTATTTTATTGTCCTTAATTATATGTAGGTATGTGCATCTGTGTGTGTCTGAATGTGAGTCAACACATGTGGATGCAAGGGCCACCGTAGGCCACAGGTATCGGATGCCCTGGAGCTGGTGTTCTAGATGATGTGAGCCCAGACACAAGTGCTGGGAATGAACTTGGGTCCTCTGGAAGAACAGTCAGCGTTCTTAATCGCTGAGCCATCTCTCCAGCCCTTCCCAGTGTACGTTATCCTTGAGAACAGCCTTTTCTCTAACTTTTGGTAAGTAAAGGTTTGTTCAAAGAAGTGAATACATAATAGGCTAGAAAAAGCAGGGGATGTGTTATTTTTATTAGTTTTAATGATATTAATAAGTGCATTATCCAACTGTTAAAATCAGTTACTCTTCCTATTGACCTGAACTTCATGTAGCTTCTGCTAGCAAGGTCACATGACCCATTGTTTTCCTCTTTTCAGGAATACTGGGCTGCAAGGCTTTGTTACTCTCACATTATGCAGCAGATGGGCAAACTGAGGCTCAGGAGAATTTTAGATACAGAGACGTCTTACTCACCTGAAGGACCAGGTGCTCTGGTTCAAGCTGGGTCAGAGACTCTCTGTCCCTGATGCCTCGAGATGCCATAGCGTAGTCGGTATTGTTGACCTCAGGCAGGAGTGCCAGTCTTCCCCTGGCATGCCCGCCCTGATCAGCACACAGGCAGAGGCTGTATGGAGGCAGACATCTGAACTCCTATGGTCACTTAGTGGCATCTGCGGGGAAGGCGGAAGGCGATGACAGCATGAATGTGGGAGATTCGACACCCTAGGCCTACAAGGACTAATACTGGAGCGAGTGAGAAGGTGGTCACAGCTTGCCACCCTCCGCTGGGGAGAACCACGTATGCCCACACCCTTGTCGTGGCTGAGAAGCGTGGGAAGGTGTTTTCTATTTCCCTCATTTTGGTGACAGATACTTGATGAGCTGGGTTTTCAGTTGCTCTGCCAACCTGCCTCCCAGGTTGGGTCTGAGGCCCTTATGCAGTGCGGCCCCCAGTAGAGTGGAGAATGGGAACCCAGGGGATTATTCTTATGCTGCACTGGCCATGTTGCTCAGTGTCTGCATTATAGACGACAACTCTTCATAGACGCTGGACAGTCGGAGACTGGAAGTGTTGGCTCCACGGGGAACATAGTGCGGTGCAGAGGAAAGATTATTGATGGCACTAGAAAGACTGGGGTGACTCTCCAAGCGGCTAAACATCTGAACCCCCATTTTGCCACCTTCGTAAATCAACAAACTGTGTCAACATTCACGCCACGAGGCTGCTGGGATGCTCAATAAGAGAAGGAGAGCAGAAATGCGTTATATGCAGACAAGAGTTGAGTGTCGTCCTGATCAGACTGTTGCAACAGCTCATGGGCTTTGCATGTTTGTTTGTTTTGTTGTTTTTGCTTGTGTTTGTTTGTTTGAATCATTCCCCAATGGTAAGCATTCAGCACAGCATCAGATTTCTGGAGCCACATGAGAACACAAAGAGGACACCACAGGTTTATGTCACTTACAGCCCCAGCCACTGAACAGTGATTGCGGAGCATGGCCACATTTAAAGTCTGCAGGAACATAGTTTAGACACACACACCCCTCCCTCCTCACACTCATTGGAGAACAGCAAACTGGAGGCAAGCTCCAGGGGTCTTCTCTCACTCCCCAAACCCCGCCCTCCGAAAAGGGAGCAAAAGTCGGAAGCTAAGCTGATCCGAAACCAAGCTGAGAAGCGAGAGCATCGCCGGACTCCATGCCAGGGTCCTGATTTAAAGTCTGCCCCTCCTTTGCTGCTGCTGTCTGGTGGCTGGTGCGGTAGCCATTGCCAGGACTTTGATCATCTTTCCCTTTGACTCCTGAGAAGAACTGTTGGTGTTTTGATGTTATATTTACCAGGACCGTGTATGGGGTCAGCCGAGGTGAAAGACAGACGGAAGGTAAGCTGAGAAAAGGCCCCCCTTTGGAAGTGGCACCTTTGAATAGCGTTACTCTGTAGTAAAGCTGAAATAACCAATGGCATCTCTCCACTTGCGTGCCTCAAGCGAGGTGACAGTCACTTCTCCCAAAGGTATAAAGCATCCCCTGTCCCCACTACCGGTGGGCTGCAACCCATCACAGCCTGTGTGCTGTCCTTGATTTCTTCTGGGCTCTCCTGTTTCCCTGCAGTCTTCGTGAAGGCACCAAAGCCATGTGCCAGACTCCCTGTGGGAGTCAGCCTCTCTCCTCCTCATCCCAGGGCAGTTGAGCATGGCCCATCCAAGACTAAAGTATAACTTTTGCTCAGCCCTACAACCTGCCCTACATTTCTTCCCTCAAGAATGTCCGCCCTGCCTCCCGAGAAGCTCAGTGCAGAGTCCTGGTCACCACACACTGTTTCTCTCTGTTTCCCCACATCCAGTCAACAGCCATGTTCTCAAGATCCCTTTTAGGTGTGTCTTCAAGCTGGCCCCTCCCCTCCAGCCCCACTGCCTCAGCTGGGATTGCCCCCATCCTGCCGTGGCCCAGCCAAGCCTCTGCTGAGGGAACGCAACATTGCTGCTCTCACCCTTAGCCTGTTCGCCTCCAGCCGTTACCTCACACTCTGTGGCTGGTGCTACACGCCTGTCATTTAATCGCTCACAGTCCTCCAATGCTTCCTTGCTGTCTCCTGAATAATTGGGGGATTTTCGATATGAATCTTTGTCTATCATGTTTCCTTCAGACTTTGCTGAGGCCCCAGAGGTTCTGTCCACTAGTGACCGTCTCATTCTTCTGTGCGGTTAAAAAGATGCTCCTCTGGGTGCTTCTGCCTCTCTTGGACTTGACTTGAATGTCACAATCTTGAGGAGATCTTCCTGCTTTGTGTTCCTATAGCAACCTGAAAATATCATGTTGCTTCATTAGGAATGTTCTCCTGTACACCATGAAATGGTTTTAATCAAACATTCCGTGTGTGTCTTTAGCACTGAGGCGTTTTTCCTCACCAAAACCACTCTTTTAAGCTCTTTAGCTCAGTTGTCCAGAACATACCAAGTTCACATCCAGGTAAGCTATTTGAGATATAGCATTTTAAAATTCCACATAGACCCAATCAGTGAAATGTTATGCCATTTAGGAAATACTCATTTGAATGGCATTCAGTTTTTTTTCCCTTCCTTCTACTTGGGTGGTCTCTGCAGTGAGATATCTTACAGTGTTGCCTCAAGGTTTTGATTACAAAGCATGCTGGGAAAAGATCCACACAATTTTAATAGTAATAACAACAAAGCCATCATCATATGCCCACACTCAGCCCAAGAAATATAATGTGACCACTGCATCTGAAATTCTGGGAATCATGGTCTCTGGTTCCACAGCCCTTACCCAACCAAACCTGTGGTGAATATTTCAAACATGTCTTTGTATATCTGCCCTAGCTCTGGGAAAGCCAAAGCCTTTTTATTTGTCTCCCCTGTTACATAAATACTCAATGAAATGAAGGCATAGGGTAGTCAGGAAATAAAACAGAAATGCAAATAATATAGATGTGGGATGGATTCTGATGCATGGCGCAAAACAAAGGCCTAAAGTTTAGGAAAACTCCCAGAGGCCATCCCCAAACACATGAGCTGTCCTTAGAGGAGCCTGAATCCGAAGAGCCCTGCAAGTAACTGTAGCAGCAAGTAGCTAAATGAATCACACGCTATAGAAGTCTGAGACACCGGACAGGCAAGCTTGATCCAAACGTACAAACATTCACCGAAATCCCTGCACTCTGCAGGGTCTTTCAACAAACACTCTGGGCCAAAGGACAAAGCAGTGAATACAACTAGATGTGGGATGCATGAAGAGCCTGATTCATGTGTTCACAATGTGATGGAGAAGGTGGACAGACAAGATCAGATGGGCAGTTTCAGCAGAGAGACTGAGAGGGAAAGAAAGAACAACCAGAGATGCTGGAAAAGGTGACTCAGTAGGAGATAAAGACTAGGACTGTCCACTGGGCTCTCCAGCTGACTCAGAGAAATCCAGGATGGGCAATAGAGATTACTCAGAACGAAACACACAGGCCGGAAGGGCTGAAAATGAAAAGGCAGAAAGTAGACCCTAAGCATCCCAAAGTTTCTAACATCTGTATGATTGAGGTCCTGAAAGGAACAGAGAGACAATGAGATAGAAGAATTCAAATTTAACTTAAATATAAAAATAACTTTCCAAAAAATTAATAGTGGACAAAAAGCCAAAGAATCAAAAGACCTAGAGAATACTAAGGGTGTATAAATACTAAATATCTAAGTATGCCATAATGTGAGTAATATAAACATCAGGCCAAGAGAGAACATAGAATGAAAAGATGATCACATTATGTCGAGAGGGAGAAAATAAGAGCCCTAACACACTGCCTGTCAATGCAAACTAGAGGACAATTAGCTACAGATTTGGAAGGGAATATGTTAAAAAAATAAACCAGTGAACATTTATTTTAAAAGTGAAGAGATACAGTCTCCACAGATTAATTAAAACTAAGAGCTTTGGGGCCAGCAAACCCTCATGAAAGAAATGTTATGAGAACCTCAAGTACTTTAATATGACACTAAACAGAAATTTAAGCACACAGAAAGAAATAAAGAGAACTTGAAATGCAGTAGAAGAAGATAAGGGATAATTAGCTTTTTTTGTTTTATCATCATCATCATCATCATGTATGTATGTATGTATGACGTGTGTGTACACATGTGCCATATCCGTGTATAGAGGTCAGAAGACAACTTTTGAAATTCTGTTCTTTCCTTCTACAGTGGATTCTGGGGAATACAAGCAATTTTACCCACTGAACCATCTCAATGGCCCATTTTTTTCTTGTTCCAATGATTAAAAAAGAAAATATTGGGCTAGAGAAATAGCTCAGAGGTCCTGACTGCACTGGCTGTTCTTCCAGAGGTCCTGAGTTCAATTCCCAGCACTCACATGGTGCCTCACAACCATCTGTAATGCGATCTGGTGCCCTCTTCTGGCATTCAAGCAGATGTGCAGGCAGAACACTGTATACATAACAACAACAACAATAATAAAATCTTTAAGAAGAAAGAAAGGAAGGAAGACGGGAGGGAGGAAGAGAGAGAGAAAAAAACAAAGAAAGCTATCTAAACCAAAATTGATTATATGCTTATAATCATTATAAGACCTGAATTATATGCTTATAGCTTTTGTAAAGGTAGAATTGTGACAATATGAATTATAAAATGTAGGAAAACCAACATAAACCCCGAGCATAAAGAAGGCGGGAGGAAATAAGAATGTCCTGTTCACTTTTGGCTTGTAGGAAGCAGTGTAACAGAGTTTGATGGTGAGCCCCTTAAAGATGCATGTTAAAGCCAGGTTGGAGTTGTGGAGAAGCTGGAGAGAAACCACTGTGTCAGCAGAGGTCAGCGAGGGTGTGTAGGTGGAATTGGGGAGGGCTCCAGGGAGCATTCCAGAGCTGCAGAGGTCCTGAGTTGATGGAGCTGAAGTGTTAGCTTCTCTAGGCTGAGGGAGGTCTCTTAGCTCATCAAACTTCTGTGGATTGAAATAATAAACAGATTGGAACAACACAGTAAAGTCTGTAAGTAGTGTTTTGGTTTGTGCAAATTCTAGCTGTTCTTTATGGGGGGGGCATCCTTCATACTCTCAGGAACACTGGACAAAAATGCACCACGACAGCCCCAAGACAGGGCATTTGGACTACTCTGTGAACACATTACTGATTTTTTCTCTTCAATACCATCACCCATTTCACAATGTTTCAGTCTTGTGGGCTAAATATTTCACATGCCCTTTGACCTTTGTGGCCTGGAATGAACCATCATGACAAGGACCTGAGGTTGAACAGGAAGGTTAGGGCATGTGGCTGATAGCCCTTGCTTTGCATCAGCCATGGTAGAACACTGTAGACAGCTGCCCACCTCACAGGTGCATGCGTCCTGGGAATGGCTGCAGTTGGTATCTTCGCACACCACTCGCCCTCTGTAGCTCCCAGAATGCACTAATCATGGTCGTCACAGACCCCAGAAAAGAAGAGGCTTTGGATATGTGACTTCTCTTCTCTGCTGGCAGAAGCTGACAGTGGGATTACAACCCAGTGGACTTAGATCATTGCAGAGGGCCATCAGAGACTCCAAGAGATAACACTACACAGACAGAGTGCCACTGATTGACACCATCAGGGTCCTCTGTGTCTCGTGACCTGTGTAGTCTTCATGGTGGCACCGAGACACTCTGTAGAGGCAGTGAATTTAAGAATGGAGGAGGACTCTCATAATTTGTGACTTCCTTATCACCATAAGTAGGGGTCAAATTATCTTATCTGTGCCCTACTTCCAAGAAGAAGTAGGGCATCCATTTTGAAATTTGAAAACAAAAGAAATGTCAGGGACGGAAGCAAGAGGTGCACTCTGGCATTCCACTGCAGGGGCATGTCTCAGAAGGTGACTTGTGAGAGACATGGACCTAAGTGAGCACCCAGCATGGGCCAGGGCTCAAAAAATGCCTTTGTACAGGCCTATCTTAAAAGCTGGTGGAATCTAAAGCATGCTTGATTATCCCTGGTGGGAAAATGGGACTTTGAATATGCTTCTGCAGCATGCCAACAGCTTGCAGGCCTCCAAGGAACTGATAATTATTACTGACAGCCTCCTGAATGTTCCCACTGAGCCCACAGAGTGCAGTGCTTCCAACCATTGGGAAGGTCAAAGCTGAATGAGCCAGTTGACATGTGGAGGCCACAGGGTGCGCTTCGGCATCCTCCTCAGCAGGGATGGGCTGGGGAGGGAACTGCTGACTGCATCAGCATCTCTGGCCCCAAAGTCTGGAGGAAAGTGCAGTAATGTGCAAATCCCACGCTTCCCTTCTGATAATAAATGCTTTTCTTGAGCACTTTCCCGTACCAAATGCCAGACTAAGCACTCTGTTAGCCCATCCCCACCAAAGCTGAGGAGCTCGGCATTATTATGACCCACTTTTATAGACCAGGAGCTGTGGTTCTAAGAGGTCATATGACTGCCAAAAGACACAAAGTAATAAGTCAAAGAGGTCTCAGCACAGTGACTGCTCGGAGCCTGTGTTACTGATCTCACGCCTTCTGCGGTCCTGTTCCATCCAGGGCTGTTTTCCCTGTCTCTCAGGATTTACCAACCATTCACTACAGATAAGCAGTGTAAAAGTCCCGGGGCCTAAACTTCATCAGCGAGCATTTACTGAGTACCCAGGCACTGTGCTAAGTAGAGAGCTGCAGACATTGGTAGGTCATGATTTCTGCACTCAGGGACATCACAGGCTAGCTGTGGCGTTGAGGGGAACAGCTATCCTGTGCACCAAGTACTATCAAGATAGAGGTGTGCTGGAGAGACGGGCCATGTAGAAGGTCAGAGGAAGTCTCAGGTAGACCTGAGCTGGGTAGGGTGGGGAAGGGGGATTAGCTGGGTGAAGGCTGGGAGCTAAGGTGATGTAGGCAGAGAGCGCAGAAGTGAAGAGCAGGGCGTGGTCTAGAACACGCTGTTTAAGTGAGCATCGTTTCCCCCGGGTTGTGTCGCGGAACATTGGGGTCATGGAACATGACAAACAGCAGCAGTGAAAGGTTTCTGAGTACACAGTGGCCAAAACTTAATTTAAAATTACACATATAGCTGTTGTTCAAATCTTAGATGGTCTTAATAAAAAACCCAGAGCCAGATGTCAGGGTGAAAGATCAGAGAAGCAGAACAGCCAGCCACTAGTTCTTACCTCTTCGAATCTGAGTGTTTCTGACCATGCTCATCGATGCTACATCATGGGACTTCCCCCAGCCTCAGTTCTTTGCACACCATACCTCACAGTGCCAGCGACTGCTGCCCAAGACCTCAGCTCAGGTTTATGAGGAACTGCAGTGTGGTAGCTTACACCCAAAATCTCCTGTTCTGTAGAGATATACCAGCTTAATGATGGAAAACAAACCACAGTTTTTCCTATGACGGCCCCCAAGTTAGTGTATCTTTGGATTTTACTATGTTGAAATGTTCAGTCTTAAATTTTATCTTTAAATTGCTCGCTTAAGTTTCATAAAATATTATTCAATGAACTTAGGCTTCAGATTGTGACAGGATTTCCAACAATTTCTGAAATGCCCCAAGCATACTTTTACCATCCTATACAACAGGCTTATCTGAAACAACAGTGTCAGTATTGACAAATACACAATAAAAATATTGCTCAACTGAAAACCAGCAAAGGTGCCCTAACCCCACAGTCTCAAATATTCAGCCAAGATCTAATTATTCATGTAAAAGTAAGCAAGAACACCCATCTCATTAATATGCAAGTTGCTTCCAGCTTTGATAAATAATAAAAAAGTGTATAACAAAGATGTTTTAAAATTCATCTCTTGCATGTTTTACCATCAACAAACGTTTGCTTTGTATACCTACTTTATTTTCCTATATGCCTAAGGTTCTATAACATCTTCTTTAGCAAAAGGGGTTCCAGACAGGCAAGTTTAAGCTGCTGTGTTCTAGAAATGTCCAGTGTGCTGTGGCTGGAGCTTATACTGGAGGCTCCCAAGAGCCGACACCGGAGTCTTGGCTGCTAAGATGGTTCAGTGGGTAAATGTGCTTGTGATATGCAACCCTGATGACTTGAGTTTGGTCTCCAAAGCCCATGGAAAGGACTCCATGAAGCCGTCCTCTGACCACCAAGTGCACAGTGGGATGCATATGCCACCACACACCACACCACATACACACAGAAATAAATAGATAATTTTATTTTTTTAAAGATGAAAAGACAAGCCGGGCGGTGGTGGCGCACGCCTTTAATCCCAGCACTCGGGAGGCAGAGCCAGGTGGATCTCTGTGAGTTCGAGGCCAGCCTGGGCTACCAAGTGAGCTCCAGGAAAGGCGCAAAGCTACACAGAGAAACCCTGTCTCGGAAAACCAAAAAAAAAAAAAAAGATGTAAAGACAAAATCCAGCTTTTACTGTTCAGTTCTACTAAGGCTTTAAAGCCAGAGGTGTCTCAGAACCCTAATAAAGGAAAGTGTCTCTTTCCTAGGCAAGAGATTCAGTTTAGTTCATGCTAAAACTCATGTATAAATCCACATAGTCATGTATTGATGGGAACCTTCCACTCACCCTTATGAAAGAGGCCACAGAGAGCTTGCTTCCCCTTATACCATGTGATCCTATAGTAAGAAGACAGCTCTGTGAGCCAGGCAGCAGGCCCTCACCAAACTTGATCTTGAACTTTGCAGCTTCCAGAACTGTAAGAAATAAAATTATTGTTTCCAAGCTACAAAGTCTATAAAATCTTGCTACGGCAACAAGAAAGAACTGTTACAGTTCCAGCCATCCAGGCAGCTCTTCATGATATTAACGGGCCAATAGTGAGTTAGACATTATGCTCAGAGCCAGAGGCTTCTGTGGTGATATGTTGTGTACCCTAATAAAACTTGCCTGAAGATCAGAGAACAGAACAAGCCACTAGATTAAACATAGAGGCCAGGCAGCGGTGGCACACACCTTTAATCCCAGTACTGGGAAGCACACAGGCCTTTAATCCCAGGAAATGATGGCTGGGTGGAGAAAGGTCTATAAGGTGTGAGGAGACAGGAACTAAAGGTTTTTCAGCTAAGGAAGCTCTTTCATCTAGAAGGCTTTTCAGGCTGAGGAGTCCTAGAGGTAAGAGGTAGCTTGTTCCTTTGTCTCTCTGATCTTTCAGCATTTACCCCAATTTCTGGTTCTGGGTTTTTTATTAAAAGACCTTTTAGAAATTCAAACAATAGGCTTGGGAAAGAGGCCTGCTTTCAGACATCCCGAACAGACAGCAGGACAGCAGCTCCCACAGGTGGCTGTCAGTATCTCGCCAAGTCAGCAGCACTGTGGCCTCCTGACTTCCCAGGGCCTTCCTTAACAGAACTCTGAACAAAAGGAATTCTGAGCACTCTTCAGCTCATGACTCTGAGGGGCACACAAGTAACTCTAGCTGATCATTACCACTGTTTTCCTGTTATTACCAGCAGTACTCCTTGTTCTCTCTGTATATATTTAGCTAAACTCTAGAAATATGCTGTTATCCAGAACTAACAGCTTATTAAACAAAATAAATCCCACATTGGTGTGGAAACAGCCTTCATGAGAACAGTAGGTAACATTAAAGCTAAAACTTTAAATAACTTAAGCCCAGTTATTAAACTTCAGGGATCACTCACCAGGCCTCCCCACCACACACCCCTCCTCTCTGCATGCCTTCAGCACAGAGATGCTGGCAGACTGGTGGTGCACTCACCTGGCAGACACTCCATCACCAGGCAGTGAACTCTATCATCAGACAGTGCACTCCATCACCTGGCAGTGCACTCCATCACCTGACAGGGCAGTCTATTATCAGGCAGTGTACTCCATCACCAAGCAGTGCACTCTATCACCTGACAGGGCTCTCTATCATCAAGCAGTGTACTCCATCACCTGACAGGGCACTCCATCACCAGGCAGTGTACTCCATCATCAGGCAGTGCACTCCATCATCAGGCAATGTACTCCATCACATGACAGGGCACTCCATCACCAGGCAGTGTACTCCATCATCAGGCAGTGCACTCCATCATCAGACATTGCATTCTATTATCAGACAGTGCACTACATCATCAGGCAGTGCACTCCTTCATCTGACAGTGCACTCCATCATCAGGCAGGACACTCCATCATCAGGCAGGGCACTCCATCACTTGGCAGTGCACTCCATCATAAGACATTGCATTCTATTATCAGACAGAGCTCTCCATCATCAGGCAAGGCACTCCATCACCTGGCAGTGCACTCCATCATCAGGCAGGGCACTCCATCATCAAGCAGTGTACTCTATCATCAGGCAGGGCTGTCCATCATCAGGCAGGGCACTCCATCATCAAGGAGTGTACTCTATTATCAAGCAGGGCACTCTGTCACCTGGCAGTGTACTCCATCATCAGGCGGGGCTCTCTATCATCAGGTAGTGCACTCCATCACTTGGCAGTGCACTCCATCATCTGGCAGTACACTCCATCACCAGGTAGTGCACACCATCACAGGGATACATGAAGGTCTCAAGATTATATCTTCAGCAGTTCCTCAACAACTTCCATAACACAGGTTTTCTTTTCTTTAGGAAAAAATGCACAAAAGATGATGTTGAGACCTTTCAATCTTTCCACCCCCACAAACTAGATGACCTCAGTTTCTTTTACATTTTCTCATAAGACCAATTTCCTGAATTTTTTATTTTTATTAGTATGTTTAAATTAAGCCCAAAGTATCAATTGAGTCAAATGGGTAGAAGATGATTTCAGTGAACTAATGGCATTTAGTATTGCTATGTCTGTGTGTATGTGCATGCACACATATGTATGAGTATACAAGTGCACTTACATGCAGAGGTCAGAAGTCTTTTTATTGTTCTCCTTGAGTTTTGAGACAGGATCTCTCACTGAACCTGTAGCTCACTGTGACTTGGCAGGATCCACCTGTCTCCACATCACTCTCCCAACTAGGGTTATAGATGGACATTGCCGCACCTAGCTTTTTTATTACATGGTGCTAAGGATTCAAACTCAAGTCCTCATGGACACTTTACTCACTGAGCCACCTTCCCAGACCTATTGCTATGCCTTCTAAGGCTATGAAACTTGATTTCTATGTATGTAATTGTACTATGCCATTAATTCCCCCATAGACTTATGAAGAAATCAGTAACATCTTGAGATCTCCATTTTCTTGGATGTTAACCAAAAGTAAATATGGATACTAAGTCTCACAGATCTCCCCAGCATTAAATAATGAGATGCCATGATGTTATTGTTTATAATAAAAATAATACCCTTTAGCCAGCATCCCAGGATTCTTGGGGCTTCTGTTAAATTGAGCATAGCTAAATAAAACTAACCTCTAGAACATGATTTAGTGCCACATGAGAAAAATCATTGCACAAATATCAACAGAATGATTAACAAAAAAAAAAAAAAAACGAGATAAATATAAAAACAGATTTCTCCAAAAGACATTTGATAAAATTACACTTTTCCCTTGAGATTTTGAAAGTAAAGTTTAAGCATAAAATGTTTCTTTAAAAAAATAGCCAAACCAAGCACAATGCACACATTTCCATACAAACCAAGGGTGCAGTTTGTCATACTGAAGTTTACCAAATTATAAAAGATTGCTGCTTATTGTGATGTCATTAAAAACAGGGTATTAACAGAAGAAAGAAAAGAGAAAATATTAAAATTTTCAAACCATTTATACTTATGAAATCTAGTATAATACACTTAAAGATATTTGTCATAAAATCTAGAAAACTTGGTAAAGTGGTCATTAGAGGAACAAGATCTTATTTTCAATGTCAACAGCAATAATAAATATCTGCTACTCATAATAATATGGCATTCTCTAATACTGGACAAATAAAATTACCAAACTTTAGTAGGAGAAATAAAAAACAATTTAAAGGAAAAAAACAAATACATGCCCTGCTTCTGGCCCTAATGTTTAAAAGTACCAAGGGCTGGTGCAGTTTCAATCAAAATATCAAAATGCAATAGCAAATGTTTAAAGAAGCTAATAAAATAAATTATACGATGTAAACTGTGGGTGTGTATTGAATCAAATAGTTTTAAGTGATGCAAATTCTCTGGGGAATAACTAGCTGTCATTCAAAGAGAAAACAACTCGATTCAGTGTTATACCATAAACCACATGAATTCCAGCTGCAGGAGTCTGTTAAAAATGTAGATTTGGGGCCTGGAGAGACGGATCTGCAGTTAAGAGCACTGGCTGCTCTTCCAGAGGACCCAAGTGCAGTTCCAGGAACCCACATTGGGCAGCTCACCTATAAATCCACCTCTGGGGCATCATGTGTCATCTTCTGGCCTCCTTGGCACCTACACACACACACACACACACACACACACGACATGTACTCATACGGACACACACATGTATATACATTAAAAAAAAAAACCAAGTGAAAATAAATCTTCAAAAATGTGGGGTTTTTTTTCCAAAAAAAAAAGGAATGCAGTGATATAGTTGCTACAATTCTTTATTATTTTATTTTATTATTTATATGAGTAGGTGTCTTGCATGCATGTATGTCTGTGTACCACAGACATATGCAGTACCTCCAGAGGCCAGAAAAGGGTATCATATGTAGGCAGAGGTTTTTGTTAGGACTGGTAGCTCCCAAATAACCACACATTTATAATTATTGATTGTAAATGCTCAGCCAATAACTTAGGCTTGTTACTAACTAGCTCTTACAACTTAAATTAACCCATATTTCTTATCTACAGTCTACCACATGGCAGTACCTTTTTCAGCATGGCATGTTCATCTCTTCCTTCCTCTGCATCTGGCTTGCAACTCCGCCTTCCTTCTTCCTGTGCTCTCTTTTTGTCCACAAGTCCCGCCTAACCTCTGCCTGCCTAGCTACTGGACATTTAGCTCTTTATTAAACCAATGAGAGCAACAAATATTCACAGTGTTTAAAATATACAGAAATCATGTAAATGCATTCAAAGTGAGCCAGAAAGGCAGAAAAATATTTGCAATCTTAGGTTGCAAAGCCTCCCTTTACATCTTTCTCTAACATTTGCCAATTCAGTTGACAAAGGCAATATTTTGCCAAGGACTTAACAGCATGGGAATATGAAATCAAACAGTGATCTCTTAGAGCTGGGTTGACTACTTTCTATGCCCTTCCAGGAAAAAAAAATTATATTCCACATGTTCACATAAAAAGCAACCAGTTGAGAAGTGAAACTTGGAATCTCTTTGTAACCTGTTTAATGGTTCATAATTCAGAAATGAAAGCAAAATCTAGAAATTGATTTCCCTTTACTACTGAGACAACAAAAGAAATAATAAGTGTTATTAAAATATTAAGCATGTTATACCAGAGCTGTGATCAAACCATCATGAGCATGTTTTTTCCACATCTATATGTCACATTCAAATAATGTGTAAGCACAGTGACAGCTCCCACCATGCAGATGAACACTGCTTAGACAAGATTGGTCCATGCCTGTTAATGAAGGAAATTTTTTATTCATCTCTCATATAATACATCCCAACAGCAGTTTCCCCTCCCTCCACTGCTCCCAGTACTACCCCCACGTGCCCTCTCCCCCAGACCCACTGCTTCTCCATTTCCCTTAAGAAAAGAGCAGGTCTCCCAGGGAAATCAAGTGAGCATGGCATAACAAGATGCAATAAGTCTAGGGACACCTCTCATATCAAGGCTGAATGAGGCAACCCAGCTGGAGGAAGAGGGTCTCAAATGCAGGCAAAAGAGTCAGAGACACCCTACTCCTACTGTTAGGAGTCCCACAAAACCCCAACTAAACAACCATAACGTACAGCAAAGCATTTCCACTGAAGTCTCTATGAGCCCTAGCCCTGCTTAGTTGGTTCTGTGGGTCATGTTTTTCTGGTGGCCTTAACCCATCTGGATCCTACAAGCCTTCCTCCCCATCTTCTGCAGGGTTCACAAGCTCCACCTAATGTTTGGCTCTGGGTCTCTGCATCTGCTCATATCAGCTGCCAGAGGAAGCCTCCTTGTTTGGCACAGGAGACATCTTCCTAAACAGAGCATCAATATTGCAGGCACTAAGATCAACAGTTAATAAATGGGCTAGGCGGTGGTGGTGCACACCTTTAATCCCAGCACTCAGGAGGCAGAGCCAGGTGGATTTCTATGAGTTTGAGGCCAGCCTGGTCTACAGAGTGAGATCCAGGACAGGCACCAAAACTACACAAAGAAACCTTGTCTCAAAAAAAATTAATAAATGGGACCTCATTCAACTGAAAAGATTATGCAAGGCAAAGCACACTGTCAGCAGAACAAAATGGCAGCCTACAGAATGGGAAAAGATTTTCACTAACTCCATATGTGATAGAATATATGATAAAGGAATAATATCCAAAATATATAAAGAACTCAAGAAACTAGACATCAACAAACCAAATAATCCATTTTAAAGATGGGGTACAGATCTAGACAGAGAATTCTTAATAAAGGAATCTCAAACGGCTGAGAAACCCTTAATAGAAATATTCAACATTCCCCTTAGCCAATGGGGAAATGCAAATCAAAACTACTTTGAGATTCCATCTTATACCTATCAGAATGGCTAAGATTAATTACACAAGTGATAGCTCATGTTGGCAAGGATGTGGAACTAGGGGAACTCTCCTCCACTGCTGGTGAGAGTGCAAACTTGTACAGCCACTTTGGAAGTCAATATGGTGACTTCTCAGAAAATTGGGAATTGATCTACCTCAAGACCCAACCACACCACTCTTGGGCATATCCCCAAAGGATGCTCAATCATACCACAAGGTCACTTGCCCAACTATGTTCATAGCAGCTTTATTCATAATAGCCAGAACCTGGGAACAACCTAGATGTCCCTCAACCAAAGAATGGATATAGAAAATGTGGTTCATTTACACAATGGAGTATTACTCAGCTGTTTAAAAAAAATGGCATCATGAAATTTGCAGACAAATGGATAGAACTAGAAAAAAAATTATCTTGGGTGAGGTAACCTAGACTCAGAAAGACACATATAATTGGTGCCTAGCCCAATTGTCATCAGAAATACTAATAAACCAAGGTGTTCAGAGCCATTCCATAGCTAATGAATTATCAAAAGTGAGGCTTTACATCAACAACTGTGGAATATACTCATAAATCACGTCAACAATATAAATCTTACTGTTAGTGTGAAAGATATTGGAAAAAATCTGCCATGGAATCACTCAAATGGCCAATGCCTCCTCTGCAGCTGTATTTTAGAACTTTGTGATGGGGACAGCTACAGTTCCCACACCAACTGAGAGAGTATGTCAGCAAACACAGCTTGAGGCCATCTACAGGTTCTATTGCACACCCTTCCTTCTGCAGGCAGATAGCATTGACCTTGGGAGATGAGGAAACAGAGATTCAGCCAGGTGGGATGATTCATCTAGGTTAGGGAGATTCAGATGGTTTGAATACTGCTTTACCTACTGTAGTTGGTTGTTTTTTACTCTTTCATTTCTTTTAGGGAACCTGCCACCCAGCTCCCAAATACATCACACATGGAGGCTTATTCTTACTCGTAAATGCCTGGTCTTAACTTGGCTTGTTTCTAGCCAGCTTTTATTAATTTAAATTATCCCATCTACCTTTTGCCTCTGGGCTTTTTCCTTTTCTTCTATATATCTTACTTTCACTCTTACTCTGTAGCTGGCTGTGTGGCTGGTGTGGCTGGCCCCTAGCGTCCTCCTCTCCTTGTTCTCTTGCATCTCAATCTCTCTTTTTCTCCTTCTGTTTATTCTGTCTGCCTACCAGCCCCACCTATCCTTTGCCTGCCTCACTATTGGCCATTCAGCTCCTTATTAGACCAATCAGGTGTCTTAGACAGGCAAAGTAATACAGCTTCACAGAGTTAAACAAATGCAACATAAAAGAATACAACACATCTTTGCATCATTAAACAAATGTTCCATAGCATAAACAAATGTAACACATCTTAAACTAATATTCCACTGTAACCTACCCCATTGCCACTTCTGAAATAGTGTTCCAAGGAGATGAGGAAAAGAGAGAGAACCACTAAAAACACCAAGAAGAAAAGAAAGTAGAATAGAAAGAAGAAAAGTGTTGGACATGTGTCTTTATCTCATAAATAAATTAGAAATAATCCAGTGCTGACTGTCACTGTGAAAATTAAAGACCAGAAGAACATCTGTCAAACCCAGCATCTTCCTGTCACGTGGGAAGCCTTGTGGTGTTAGGTGGCGAGGGTGCAGTCACTACAAATCACCACAGAGCAGGGTTTGGAACTGTGGGCGCTTTGGTGGCGGCTAGCCTGGGCTCACAGCCTGCACCACAGTGAGGCTGAATTTCAGTGCTCTGTTCCTAAGTTCCCTCTGCTACATGGTGTCAAGGTAAGGGGCGGAGAATGTACTTCACAGGGCTATTGGTAGACTGAAGGCACGAGCCAGTGCCACTGTGTTTGAAATAGGGTTTGTTTCTGTCAAAACTCACGTTGAACCTCAATTCCCCAATGTGACAGTGTTGGAAGGTGACGAAGCCTTTATAAGGTGTGGCCTAGTGCCAGGTCGTAGGTCACAGTCCCCCTGGTGATTGGATCAAAGTGGTCCTGTGGAAAAGGGCTGGGTTTTGGAGGAGTAGATTGGAGTGTGTTGTTAGACAAGAACCAGCCTGGCTCTCTGGTTCCTCTCTGGCCACAGGGCCTTGGCCCACACCCTCCACACTGTGATCACATGTGTGATGTCTGGATGTCGCCATTGCTAGAGATCTTCTAATACTGGGTGCTAAATAAAAATTGTCTCTATAACACACGCAGGACACAAAATGAAGAAATAGACCAAGCATTGGAAATACTTTCTGATCCCCATGCCATGGAAAAGAACACAAAAACTTGGTAACTCATTGGTGATATGTTTAAAATATGCAGAAATCATGTAAATGCATTCGAAGTGAGCCAGAAAGGCAGAAAAATATTTGCTGTCTTAGATTATAAAGCCTCCCTTTACATCTTTCTCTAACATTTGCCAATACAGTTTTTAAAATCAACTTTAAGTTGGCAAAGGCAGTATTTTGCCAAGGACTTAACAGCATTGGAATATGAAATCAAACAGTGATCTCTTGGAGCTGGGCTGTCTGTATTAGGTATGGAAGCTCTAATGACTGTTACTGCTTTCTATGCCCTTCCAGAAAATAAAAACAAAAACAAACAAACAAAAATTTACATTACACATGTTCACATAAAAGGCAACCAGCTAAGAAATGAAACTTGGAATCTTTTTGTAACCTATTTAATGTTGCATAATTCAGAAAAGAAAGCAAAACATAGGGACTGTTCAATATGTATAGTATGAATTCGATGCCCAGTGCTAACAGTTGGCCAAAATAGTGTGATAATACACAATAATAAAATGCTACAATGCAATCCACTGCCCATTGTAATAAAATATGTGTTAGATAACTCTCATGTACTGATTGTCGTAGGGTTCCTGCTGGCTTTATAGCAGCCAAGGAAACAATCAGTGAAGAGACAAGAACGAAGCTCTGTTCAGCCCAGTTTAGGTATTGGTGCTGGGCCAAGACTTCCAGAGTATGACCACCAGTTTGTTTATTTAGCCATATTTAAACACAGCACCATTTTGGAAAAAATTTTCTGATAACAATTAACTTGTCCCAAGGGTACAATAAAGTTAAGACATGTTTACATTGAAATTCTTTACAAAGTACATCTGGCCTCTTTCACAAAAATGGGTACTGTTGATGCAGAGAGAGTGCCCAAGAAAAGGGTCTAGGGAGAAGGACCGAGGTGAACATAAGGCCTGTGGGACTCAGGATTGGCCTGGCCTTAAGATAACACAGAAGTCTCCGAGGCTGTTGTAAAGCGCAAGTGACATCTCTCATAAGGAAGGGTTTATAGCCTGGAAGTAACGCTCAAGATTTAGGGGGAAGGGTCTGGGATAAGTAAAACATGATTTCTGGGAGACACAGGCAGAGAGTATCTCATCAGACAGCGAAGGATTACCAGACTGTAAAACTACATCATTCCCAGCATTCCAGGAGGAGCAACTACACACCTCATTCCCTTGATGAGGAAGTCGTGTGTTTAACTTTCCTGGCTTCTCCAGTGCACAAAGACCTTTTTGCCCTCTACTGATTGTATTATAAGTGAGATCAAATTTAGTTCAGAATTATGCCCATTTTGCATAATACAGCAACTTATTAATTCAATTTAAAATCTTCAAATAAACTGTGTATGTAGAATAAAATGGTAGAAGTTAATGTGTATGGGACCAACAAGTGTGTAAAAAGGGGCTTGCTGACCTGACTTGTTTCCTCAGGACACACACACACACACACACACACACACACACACACACACATTTTTTAAAATTAACATAGTTTCAAATGATATTTTTAATCAGAAGTGGGGACTAATGAGCTCTACAATTAATCTTGCTTTTTAAAAGCTTATTGGGAATATTTTTATTTTATAATTTTTAGCATTCAGTAAACTTCTTGTAGACTCACGCAGACTTCCTCTCCTTCCCAGATTTCCCTAGCATAATAACAAAGGAGTCTTTAAAGCCTCAGGACAAAGATGATGTTAACAAGAGCAGCTAGGCTCAAACAAGAGATGCCAACACACTTCTAGGCAACAGAGAGCAGTCTTCTAGGAGGAGGAGAAATTCTCTTTGAACATAAGTGAAAGGAGATTACGAACAAGAAAATAAGGCAGAGAGCCCACCTGCTGGTGTGGGCTGGTGTCAGCTCAGGGCCGAACACCAGAGAAAAGTTTGCGTTGTTAATGGCTGGACATTAAGTTCCTCCATGAGTGTGTGTGTGTGTGTGTGTGTGTGTGTGTGTGTGTGTGTGTGTGTGTGTCTGTCTGTCTGTCTGTCTGTCTGTCTGTCTTAGTTTTCCTGTCTAGCCTCTGAAAGAATTGTAAAGACTTTTTTCTTTAAAAAAAAAAAAAACCTAAACAAAAAACTCAAGATGTGAAAACATCGCCTGTATTTGTTTGCTTAAAATACCATAAAGTATTCCACAAAGCAGGTGGTTTAAATAGGAGGGAAAACAAAAAGCGCTTTTCTCCCAGTGCTGGAGGCCAGAACCTCAAGGTGAAATTTGGTGGTGTTGGTTCCTCTGCAGTCGTCTCCCTCCGTTATCTTCCCAGGGCTGCTCCTCTGGGAGCGTCTCGTCCTCATCTTCTGCTGCTGCTGTCACAGTCACGGGGGTTTAAGGTCCACCGTGCCCCTGAGTGACACCTGCTTCCTTAGAACCCCTGTTCCTGCACACAGACATGCTGAGGGACTAGCGACGACCGGCATCTGCCGTAGCCTAAGGTGCACAGCCAGTGAAGCAGCCGCTGAATGCACGTTGGAAGCCTGCCCACACACAGGCTGCAGACTCCGCCCTGCCCTGGGGCGGCTCTAGTGTCAAGAGATGGATGGCCCCTAAGATGAGGACATGCCTCTCCATGGAGAAACTGTGCACTGCGCTCAGCCACAGCAGATGCGCTAATCCTGACCGTCATGAAGGCTCTGGGGAGGGGGGGGGTTTATATTCTAGTTTTTCTTGACTATAATCTCCTTTTGTACACTTTTAAATAGGATTCTTCTCCCTCTTAGATTACTTACATGGTACATCTGCCTCTGGCTTTCAAAACTTCCTTGACCTGTCTTCCTTATTCCTGACTGCTCTTGTTAACATCATCATCTTTGTGGTTATGGTTTTAAAAAAAAATTCCTTTATCCTATCAGTGGGTTCTTATGAAGGAAATAAAATGAAACATGGCCTGGTGCACAGCTCTTCTGGCACGGTGGCCTCATTCATAAATGTGGAACACAAAGTAATGTGTACCATAAACGGAGGAGTGGATGTGGAAGAAACTGAGAAAGGCAGGAAAAAAGGGGAGAAAGCATTCCCACCATCCGGTTCATCTTCAGGGAAACGTAAGGGCAGTGTCTCCACACGACATGGGCAGGATGGTGGGAAGAAAGCGGACAGTCTGTAAATGGAAAGTGGAGGTCACAGTGAACAGGTGGAAAGTGGCGTCAGAAATGAACTCTAAAGCCAAGTCCTCAAGGATAACGTGGGAGCTGGAGAGATGGTCCAGCCGTTATGAGCACTGACTGCTCTTACAGAGGACCCAGGTTCAGTTCCCAGCACATGGCAGGACCCAACCATCTGTAACTCTAGTTCCAGGGGATCCAATGACCACTTCTGGGTTCCACAGGTATCAGGCACACAGTAGTGCACAGACATCCATGCAGACAAAACACTCACACACATAAAATAAAAATAAAGTTAATGTTTGAAGACATAATTAATAGCAAAGGCGTATTACCAATAATGAGAAAAAATGAATAAAAGCATGTTTGCTTGTCAGAGACAGGGGACTGCTAGGTTTCTTTAAGCCTTCTGATAGCATGTTCTCCTTAACCCTTGAGCTATTACCTTGATTTAATTATATTTAAATCAAAAATAATGTAATAACCACAATGTCACTTCATATAACAGCTATGCTCCTGACATCTTTGTAGATTAATTTTTATAGATCAATAGTCCCTTTAGGCTCTCAGCCAGAGAGAGGATTTAAGGCTCTACGAAGCCTATACAGAGTTACGGGAAGCCTGTCCCTTCTAAGAATCTGTGTTGTTGAGATTCCGGGAAGACAGAATTACAAGGCAGCATATTCCAACAACTAAATGACAGTGACAGACTGGCAGGGACTCAGAACTCCAGAGGAAACGGCACAGGCTTCAGTTGATGGAGAACACAGAGTGTGGAGGCGAGGGGGGGGGACACAGCACAGCCAGCTGTGGGGGGAAGGGAGCAGAATGAAGATGGAAAAGAGGAGAGGGAGGGAGAGAGAGACAGGGAGGAGGAGGGAGGGAGGGAGGGAGGAGGGAGGGAGAGAGGAAGACAGGAGGGAGGAGAGGGAGGGAGGGAGGGACAGGGAGGAGGGAGGAGGAGGCAGGGAGAGGGAGGAGGGAGGGACAGAGTGTATTGGAAATGAGGACTGTCAGCATGGAAAAGTCCTTACCATCAAGTCCACAGCCTGAGTTTGGTCCTTGGAAGTAGAAACCGACTCCCACAGCTGTCCTCTGACCTCCATGTTCATTCACACACACACACACACACACACACACACACACACACACGCACACGCACACGCACACACAAACACAAACACACAAACACACACACACTCACACGCACACACACAAACACACACGCACACTCACACACACGCACACACACGCACACTCACATGCACACGCGCGCACACAAACACACACACAAACAAACACACACACACACTCACACACACACACAAACACACATACACAAGTTAAGATTAGAAATAACAGACTTAGAAAACCACAACCTTTTCATCCTTGAAAACACTAGCCGTTTATGCCGAGTGTCACGGGCATTCTCGGCTGTATCACAGCTAATCAGCATGCGCTAACTTTGCTAAACAGAGAAAGCCAAGCCAAGAGACTCAGTCCTGCTCTGTGAGGAATGTGTACATGGAGAGAGGTGTGCTTTCTTACTGTTTTTAGTTTATTGTTATTTATACTATTATTATTAGTGGGGGGTGTAGTGTGTATGGTGCATGTGTGTGGTGTATATGTGGAATGTGTGTGTCATGTGAGTGTGGGATGTGTGTGTGGTGTATGTGTGGTGTGTGTGTATGGGTGGTCTGTCTGGTACATGGTGTATATTTATGTGTGGTGTGTGTGTGTGTGTGTGTGTGGTGTGTGTGTGTGTGTGTGTTGTGTGTGTGTGTGTGTGTGTGTGTGTAGGTCAGAAGACAACTTTCAAGCATCTTCTTTGCCACCTTGTTAAGGCGTCCTTTGTGCCATGCAGTGTACAGCCGGCCAGCTGGCTCCTGGGCCATCCTGTGCCCACTGCTCGCTCACTGCAGGAAAGCTGAACTGCAGAAGCATCACGACATGTAGCTTTTCAACATGTGTTCAGGTAGTCACACCCAGGCTGTCCACGCAAGTCTTTTGCTGGCTAAGCCACCTGGAGGCTCCAAAGGAGCAATTTCTATGAAGCATTCTTAAAGGAACAAGTTAGGAAAGGACTAATTGTGTGGCCACTGATTCCTAACCTCAGAGACTCCAGGTCGGCCAGTGCTGACAGTCCGTGTGACTCCGTCTACTTCCCCGCTGGGGAAGTGGAAGGCTGCTTGTGTCTCATTTGAAGTTCCTTCTGCTAAGAGTTAGCACAACTTGGTAACTGCCTTGTAGCATTTTTTAAATGTCGAAGTCATTTGAAAAGCAAATAACAGTCTCTTGTTTATCTTTTGTCTAAGGCCATCTTTTCCATCCATGATGTGTTGTTGCTTAAAGCTAGAGAGCCATTATTTCTGAGTTAAAATTTGTCTGCTAAAACCACAGCCTGGATACATTTTCCTTGCATGGCTTTATCGGGCACTTTTTTTCTTGGTATCCTGCTGTGGCATAATGACACACTGACAGTCATATTGCTGAGAAATTCTGTGGCCATGCACATATATAAAAGTGGCTGTAAGGGGCTGGAGACTTGCCCGAGCAGTTAAAACCCTTGGTTGCTTTTGCAGAGGCCCTACGTTCAATTTCCAGTACCCACACGGTGGCTCACAACCATCTGTAACTCCAGTCCCAGGGCATCTGATGCCTTCTTCTGACCTCCATGAGTACCAGGCACACACATGGTGCACATACATACATGCAGGCAAAACACATATGCACATAAAATAATAAGACATTATTTTTCTCTTTTAAAAGTGGCTGTAGCAGACTCAGGACTGGAATCTCTCTTACTCCATTCTACGGCACTATTTTTGTTCTGTACATCTCAAAGCTGGGAGGATGGCTCAGTCTGTACAATACTGTCCATTCAAGCTGAGGACCTGAGTTCAGATGCTCGATGCTCACGTAAGAGCCAGATGTGGTCACACACATCTGTAACTCTAGAGCAGGGGAGGGAAGTGACAGAGCTCATTAGTCAGCCATTCCTGACTCTCTGTGAGCTCTGGGTTCAGTGAGAAACTGTCTCAAATATAACATAGAAATTGAGGAAGACACCTGACATCAACTTCTGGCCTCACACATGCACACACATACACCACACATTTTCAGACATGTGCATACAAACACCACACATGCACACATACCTGTGCACACACATACATACATGTACACCATACATGGGCACACATGTGCATGCATACACCACACATGTACATATATGTGTGCACACACATATATATACGTGTACACCATACATGTGCACACATGGGCACATATACACTACACAAGAAGAAGAAAAGTTTTGGACACTAACTGTGTGTTCATACCAGCCCCACTGGTCTCCATGGAAACAGTCCTATTTTACAGTGCCAGTCAAGCTGCTGTGTGAGGAGACATTCGTCACCAGGGGAAGAAGGGACCCTGCAGTCACACCGTCTCTGTCCTGTGTTGTTCAGGGTTGAATGCTGCCTTGGGGAGTGTGTTACTCTGTGTTCTCTGAATTATGATCAATTCACACATGTCTGTCAGCAAGCTTCCTCAGAATCCAGCTGGAGCCAGGCCAGCAGATCTTTAACACCTGGGTAACCCAGAGCTGTGTGAGAGGTTCTGCATCTTTGGCCTCCTCCCCTTCTGTGTGGAAACAATGGTAGTTTAGAATGAAGTGTTTGAGGAATACTTTTCAAGTGGTTGAAACATCCAGAACAGAAGGTCTTGGCATGTTGTCTATGCAGCTTAACGACTGTGCACAAGTATAATTACACACTCTAAATTGGTTGTTTATGTTTAGGCCTGGCTGTGCTTAAAAGTGTGTTGTAGAAGTTACTGGATGGCACGAGATGAAAATAGATATTCATTTCTCATTATTCCTCTGAAACACAAATCTCCAAACCCAAAACTCCATGAATGGAATGGGGGACCTCTAACGCACTGGGGGTTAGCAGTAGCGTGGCTCTGCTGCTGGATGATTACTGGTGCGTTCCATGCCACGGAGATGATCGACTTAAAATTTAAACAAATCCCTCTGTTGTTCACTAGAAAGAAAAGACTAAAATTGCACATTTAGTGAACACCAATATTAAGATAAATAAGAATGTGGCTGCTCATGAATCTTTAACAATTACGTACCCAAATATTAAAAGTAGAAGACCTACGTTGGTCTTTCTGTGTTCACCTCTGTCGTTCAGCTGTGCTAATTGTGAAGTCCATCTGTGCACTCCTAATAATGGCTCTGAATCATTTGACAAGATGGCTAAGTAGGTCATGGTTTATGTCAGAAGGAAATGGCTTTTTAGTGGCCAAAGGAACAACTGGCTTTTGTTGTGAGGTGTGTGTGTGTGTGTGTGTGTGTGTGTGTGTGTGTGTGTGAGAGAGAGAGAGAGAGAGAGAGAGAGAGAGAGAGAGAGAGAGAGATCCGTGAACCCCTGGCCTGGCCTGGTGACGTTAGTGCTGTTGCTATTATTTTCTCATCAAAACAATCACTTTGCCATCAATCTCCTTTTCCGACCTTTTACTCAGGAACTAGTGACAGGATTTCCTTTCACATATTTTTTAATTTCAAGAAAGCATTTTATAATACTGTAGGAACTACCACTGAAAGGATCTGCAAGTCAGCACAAGACACCCCAAGACCATGTTCTCAGCACAAAGAAGATTTATTTGCCCCAAAGGGACAAAGGGCAGGAAATAAGAGACAAAGACAAGAGACAGAGGATGAGGGAGAAGAGGAAGGGAAAGGCGGGGAGGATATTTACCTGGAGGGACAAAGGACTGTCTCTGGATAGAGAGAAGACAGATGCAGCCCACAGGCAAATGGCGGTTTATAAGGGGAAAGGGGGGAACCCTGTGCTAGGACGAGCTGGTTAATTTGATTGGGCGTGTTAATTAGAGTAGCCGAAAGGGGGCTTTTGATTGCTGGACTTCAATACTTTGACAGCTGAAACTTCATGGTCAGCCTCAGGAGGAGGAAGTGGCCAAATAAGGGACTAGACCTTGGTGGTTAGCTTTAGGAATGTAATCGAATGCTTTTTAGCAAGGCAGGGGGAATGGGGGGAGGGCAGGGCCTGTCAGAGCCATGCTTGCCTTGCTCAGGCCAGGTAGAGCCTCTTCAACCACCTTTCAAGGTAAAACCAGAAGCCTGGCCTCATTCCCAGGACGAGGCTACAATGCGTGGCAACAATGTCATCGAGGCGATGGTTCGTTTACTAATCCTGTGTTCCCTTGCAGAATGCATCCTTTATGTGAGCATCTGCTTGGACTGTGGCAATGGGGAGCCCGAGGGCTGAGGTCATCTGTTAAAGCTCAGGCTCTTCTTTCCTTTATCAGTGAGCTGATGGTGTTCGCCACACGCACTTGTGTGGCAAGGAAGTTCTAAACAAACGAACCATTATTAGAGCAGGAAGACGTCAGAAGGAGATATAAACCAGTTGGTACTTCAAAGACTTTATCCTACTTTGTAAAATATATTGAGAAACTTAATTACCCAGCCAGACTTTTAGAATGGTGTTGTCTTGGCTGTGTATGTTCTGATTCACCCACTGCTGTCAGGTAAAGAATGTCTTTACATGGGGCTGAATGGGACAGCAGTCAGGAACACTGGCTGCTCTTCCAGAGGGCCAGGGTTCAGCTCCCAGCACCTGCACTGCACCTCCAAACTGTCTGTAACTCCAGTTCCAGGGGTCCAGTGCCCTCTTACGGCCTCCTTGGATATACATGCAGACACAATATCCACACACATAACACAAAAATGAAATACATTTTAAGAAAGAATATCTTTAATCCAGACAAGAATCTTAATAGACCCCTTTATCTAGATGGTAAACTCAATAAGGCAAAAGTCTTGTTTCCCTAACACCAACCCCCTGGTAGGGCATTTGGTTTATACTCAGGCTGTGTTTATGTTTCCACACCCTTAGTGGACATTCTTAGCTAGACAGGGGAGGGCGTTCATAAGAAGTTAAAAAGGAATATGGTGATATAGAGGAGTGCTGTGGGATGCCTTTCTCTATGCTGTGAATATGCATTGCTCTCATTGGCTAATGAATAACGCTGCACTGGCCTATGGCAGGGCAGGATGGAGCCAGGCGGGAAAATCCAAGAGAGACAGTGAGAGGAGAAAGGAGAGTGAGGGGAGACGCCAAACCACTGTCCATGGAGCACTGTCCATGGATGCAGGTAAAGCCACGGAACACGTGGTGATACATAGATTAGTAGTTATGGGTTGAGCTAAGTTGTAAGAGCTAGTTAGCAAGAAGCCTGAACCATAGGCCATAGAATTTGCAATTAATATTAAGCTTCTGAGTAATTATTTTATAAGCGGCTACAGGACTGAGGGGCCGGGCGGGACCAGAGAAACTTACAGCTACTGAGGAGATTGTCTCTGGATAATATCCACAACAAAGGTCAAACACTCCATAAATACCTGAGTTACACTCAGCTGTTAGAAACTTACAATGAGAATGAAATTTCAAGAGTTTACTGAAAAATGTATTGAGAGATTGATTGTGTCTCACCAGCTTCTAAGAGACAGAGGATCTAAAAACACTCAAGGACAAAACTCTTATGAAGCCCTTCCTGACTAATCTCCTCAGTAATATCCGTTATTGGGGCAGTAAATGTTAGGGCTCAGGAGTCTCCTCCAACACTTCTTCAGTGAAGGCAGCAGTTAAAGGACCAAAAAGGAAGACCAGAGATATCTGGGGAAAGGTCTCGCCCTGGTGCCCATCCTCGGTGCCACCCCAGGACAGGGTGGGTTATTTTTAGAGTAAGAGTGGGACTTTGAAAGGAAGGCTCCTACGAAGCCTGGTGAATTTCATGGATGTCTTGCAAAGTTCCTTTGTGGCATTGTAGTGCTGGCAGGTCGCTTGTTTTCTGTGATCAGGTTTGCCTCATTCTGCAAAGCCTGAAGGCTGCATCTGAAATTAGCACTTGTTTTTCTCAGACAGAGCCTGTTGCCCTTGAAGCTCTGTACAGATTCTAGTGGGAGTCCGTCTCCAGTTGAACCCATGTGTCAAGCAGGATGCTTTCTCTAAAAATGCAAAGAAGCCTGATGAGTTGCAGATGTGAGATGTCCTGCATCCCTGGGGGAAGCCAGTCAGTTCCAGTCTCCTTAAGAAGAGTGGACTCTATCCTAATGGCAGCAGTGAGGAGATGGAGACAAACAGGCCACAGAGAAGCTGAGTGCTCCTCCAATGCCGTGGTCACTTTGTCTTTAAAGTCACACCTTTCCAAAACGGAATCTGTCATTGCTGCTTTTAGTATAGGAAGAATTTCTTCTGGGAGCTCAGGCTTATGTAAGAACAAGGAGGATTAAGGTCTACTTAACAGAAAATTAACTGCAGGTAGCCAAATCAAACAGGTGAAGAAGACCAAGCCAGGATGCAGTTAGCCTGTTGCTTTACAAACATACAACACAGGTATGTCTTTCTACAGTGTTGGGATTCATTACATAACAATACATTAATAAGAACTGTCAGCTCTGGTGACTGCAGTTTATAGTCCCAACTTCCCTGATATCTGGCCGTCGGCAAACACAAGTTCTTTATTACAATCTTAGTTATCGATGTTCACTCTCAGATCACACATTACATGTCATACAAGAAGAGAGAGAAGTGTGTGTATGTGTGTGTGTGTGTGTTTGTGTGTAGACACAAAAGGTTAAAGAGGCCACAGTAGTCTTCAAGGAGTTCAGAGCCTCAATGGAAGATACTGACAGAGATACAAGGAGAGTCACTACCGCCATAGGTAATTAAGACATTAATAAACCTCGTTAGATTCCTGCTACTGGAGCCCTGAATACAGAGACAAGCCCCAGGTCACAAATCTCAGCCAAACCTAAGGGTCAAGCCAAGCTAAAGAAGCTTAATGCAGGGCGATGGAGGCCATAGAGGCAAAGTATAGAACTGAGTACAAACAAAATGGACAGACGGATGACAATTAAAGTACGACCACATCAACATGGGACCCAGATGAGCTGAAGCCCACAGGGACAGTCAGGAGTGCTGTGTCTGTCAGTCCTCGATCCCAGATGCTCACTTAAGGTGGTCACTTACAGCCTTGGCCATCATCCTCTCTCTGTAGGGTCCTGGTGAAGGTGTTGCATCCTTTTGTAGTCTTGTGGATTTGATAAGTTCTGAGCCTGGTTTTCCTAATATAATTTGAATACACCCATATGTCTATATGTTCCCGGTGGACTTTGATGGATTCATAGTGGCACTTCAGGTAGTTATCAGTCTGTGTCTCTGATGGTACTGGGCAGGCATTGGTGTGACACCAAGGCACAGAGTCTCCTGCCTCTGAATCTGCACTCGACATGGTGCCAAACGCTGATTATAACCCAAGGCAAGATATAGCCTGAAAACTAATATGTTACCCAACATGGAGTAACTTAGGGCAGGATACGGCACATACGGGTATTTCCCTGAAAGCAATCAGTGAGTTTTCTTCTTCAGGATACCCAGCCTGACTCCTCTTCTGTTCCGCAAATCAACCACTGGCTGAAAGATCTACCACATTCCCTGACCCTCAACGCATCAGCCCTGACCCCACGTGTGGCTAAATCAGCTAAGCATGTAGTTGGTTGAGTGATAGATGGCCAATAAAATTGCTTTTCTATGGAATAAAAATTCAACAAATAAAATGTAGGTATTCCTTTTAGACAGCAACCAATCTTTCTTTCCACCTGCTGCTTGTCAAAGCCCTAAATCAGGGGTGTCCAGCCTTCTGATCTGATGCTGGTATTTAACACTGTTGCCTACAAAAGTTTGGAGCTTCATTCATAGCCATCCTAGACACATGCATCTCACGGGCCACAGGCCCACGTTAGCAGACCAATAGAGCAATCAATCATCCTGCTGGTTGAGTCATTTACACTCACATCAAGTCCTCAGAAGCGTCTACAGATTGTAATGTCCTTTTCTTTACTTCCTTATTACAGATCAAATTTCCACTCTCACTCTTCTCTTCCTTCTCATTTATGTTTTCCTGAAACTTGGGGCAAAATTGCTCAATTAGCCGAAGAGTCAGTGAGTAAATTTTTTAACAGCGCTCCATTCGGTAATTACTTTCTATCATTGGGCCATCTTGCTGAGAAGTTAATTGCTCTGAAACCAAGATCAGCCAGTTTGTTTGTTTTCTTAAGGGGCGGGGGAGCTGATGCAGACACCACAGCGTGTTAGAGCTGCGATAGTGCGTCAAGGAACGAGTGAGGATGGGCACTGAAAGGGCTCAGAGGCTGGCAATAACTCTCCAGCTAAAAATAGGAAGGAAAGAGAAACAAGGTAATTAAGAACGTGGTCTGGTTCTTCCCAGAGCGAAAATAACTTTAGCTTTCAGGAACAGGAGTATTGTAGAGAGAGAAACCTAAGGTCTTGTCCCAACCATTTTCTCCACTGGGTTTGTGACCTTCAAAAGTACTTACTTTCTAGGCCAGCTATTCCATGTGGCCATTAATACTTCACACTGTTCTAGAACTCCATGGGGATGGTTTGCAGTGATTGCCTGTTACCCGGCTGGAGTAAAGCTTGATAAATGGTATACACTTGAGCTCTACTGTCCCATTCTTGTGTTCATACAAGGTGCCCACCCATTTCCTATACATGGTCAAAGGTTAGAGGAAGAGTAATAAGCTACTGAATTCAAGAAGGCCTTGACATCCCTTTAAGCAGACAGACTACAGAACAGAGGCATCCTCATTTTCCCAATAGACAACTTGTTTTCAAATCCCCATTCCCTCTCCCTGCTGCTCCCCCTCCCTGGAGTGCCTTCCTTTCTTCATTTTGCTAGTTTTGCCTGTACAAAGGCATGATAATCCCGTGCAGCCTCTGACCATCTCTCACCCCATTCTACTAGTGCCCCCTGGCCCCAGTATCCCTAAGGCACTCTCTTTCTCGAGCCTGACGACCCAGATTCATTATTCTGTTCCAACTGTTCCAACAAAACCCTTCCATAAAGGTTAAGTGCTGTTAGGTTTGCAAGAAGAATAATCCCTTCGTGTTAATCACACTAAGCACTGATTGAAATATGACTCCTTTTCCTACCTGCCAGTGATGCCTTTTACCAGCTTGTCCTATATTCTTCTGTCAGCAACATTTCCCCTAGTTTTCAATTTTCTAATCTGATCTCTTTGATTCTACTTGATTTCCATTGACTCTTCCACATAATTATGAATTGACCGTATTTGACCATGTAGCTAGTCAAGAAGACACAAACATGTATTTTTTGTGCTGGCAATTGAGCCCCAGACTAGAGAATGCCAGGAAAGGAAAGAGGAAAGGAAAGGAAAGGAAAAAGGAAAGGAAAGGAAAGGAAAGGAAAGGAAAGGAAAGGAAAGGAAAGGAAAGGAAAGGAAAGGAAAGGAAAGGAAAGGAAAGGGGAAAGGAAGACTGTGGGAGAACCTAGGGTAATTGCTTGACTAGTGTATGCCAGGCCCTGGGTTCCATCCCCAGCACTGATGATGGTGGTGGTGATGATGGTGGTGGTGATGATGGTGTTGATAGTGATTATGGTGGTGATGGTGATGGTGGTGGTGATGGTGATAATGATTATGGTGGTGATGGTGATGGTGGTGGTGATGGTGGTAGTGGTTGGCGATGATGATTGGATGAAGCATCTTAACTAAGAAAAAAATTAATATGAAAGGGAAGGAAAAGAACAACAACCAACCAATAAACAGAAAACTGGAATGAGCCTGATCTTCCATCTTCTAAGACTAAAAAGCCCCAGTCATGCATCTCGTGGCTTCAACTGTGTGTGTGTGTGTGTGTGTGTGTGTGTGTGTGTGTGTGTGTGTGTGTGTGTGTGTGTGTGTACGTGCGCAGCCTTCCAGGGCACTGTTCAGAACTTGGGATCATAGGAGACAATAGAGCCTATAATTAGGAAAGGTATGGTTGTCACAGACAGTTGAAATTTGTCTTCTAGGTAGGGCTCAAGCTTTTTTAATTTGCAAACTTTCTTGGTGAAGGCTTAAATCTTTAATTTTGTAATTTTTGAAAGCCTCGGATTGAAGAGTGCTGGGAGGAAAGAACAGGAACGGAAAGGGTATTTAATTAAGTCAGCTTTCTCGTCGGTTCGTGTGGTGCCTGACTGACAGCTCCAGTGCTGCTGGGCAGTAGGGAGAAGCAGGAAATGAAGAGTGTAATTCCCGGTCCACAGAGCATAGCTCCTTTTCTCCATTCTCTCCTTGCAACCTTCCCTTTACCTTAGTCATGCTTTAACAGACAACCAACATGGGTTAGTCTTCCTGCCTTGTGTCCAATCTGGTACAGAACCTGCCATCCCGAACGTGATCAATGAAGGATGGAGGGGATCGACAGGTAAAAATGCTTCACCAGCCTGATGACCTGAGCTTGATCACGGCAACCCACAAGATTCCAATGCAGCGCTCAGATCTGTAATCCCTGCAGTCCTACAAAGAGATGGAAGGAAGAGAAAGGATTGCCCAGAAGCTCATGGTTAGCCAGCCAGACATACACAGAGCAGCAGAAAAAACTGAGAGCCCCCCTCAGCAGGGTGGAAGGAGACTCGTGAGAGTTGTCCTCTGACTTCCAGATGTGCTCTCTGGCACATGTGTGCCTGTACACACACACACACACACACACACACACACACACACACACACACACGTACACCAAATTTTTAAATGGGAGAGGAGGGAAGTTGTTGTTCTTAGAGACAGAGTCTTACTATGCAGCCCAGACTGGCCTCACACTGCCTTCCTTTCCTACCTGAGTCTCCCACATACTGGAGTTATAGAACTGAGCAGCTACACCCACAATCAATCTTTTTCAGGGACTTGCCGGGGGAGCTGAGAGCTCACACTTTGATGTGGCCAGCAGTGTGCTCAGCCTCTCACTCCGCCACTTACAGGACCTTAGGAGGGTCATTGAGACCTCGGTCTTGTTTTTGTCTTGTTTGATTGATTGGTTGCTTTTTATGGTGCTGGGGATGAACCCACAGCTTCACACATACTTCACACACACTAGCAAGCACCCACTGCACAGTGGCATCACCAGGCCAGAAGCTATTTCAAACCTGAAGATAATGGTCCTTTGTGTGGGAGGGTGTCCTGTGCACACGCTCCTGGACGGGGTGCACATACGTGGAAACGCTAGCTCACAATGTTGTTGCAGAGGTTGAGTGGCTGAAGCATGTGGTGGATGGACAACCGTCACAGTGAAGCGGTTTCTCAGCTGACAGTAATATGATGTGGGTCTTCAGAGCCGTGATGGTTTTGTGTTGATGTAGACTGTGACAAACGTGCTCTGAGCTATTGTTATTAGCTAACCAGAATTATCGACCTGCTTGCTTTCTTCCTTAGGTTCCGATCACAAAACAAATCACAGACACAATACATTGTTAAGGCTTCAACTTCAGGAACTTTCTCTTCTGAAAGCATTCTGAAAATATCCTAAGAGGCTTGTCTGGAATCTCTTTACTCTGGTAGCTTTTCTCAACAAAACTGTTGATTGAGCATCTGAATTCCCAGTAAGGGAAAGGTGGAGACGATGATTCTGCTATCTACAGCTTCCAAGTGCCCTGTACACATCTCTCTGAATCCTGCTGGAATTTAGATCTGCCTTCTACATCTTGCCCTTATCTCCTTCTATGAGGAAATAATAAGTCCTGCAGAGCTGGAATCCACAGGGCTGAGCTGCAGGAATTTAAATCAAAGTACAGGGATGCTCGTCCCAGACACAGAACTGTCCCTGCCCACCTTGCCCGCCACTTTGTGTAGTGTGTCTCTTTCAGGTTTTGTGGTAGATTATGAAGCTTTAAAAACTCAATCCCGCAAAGGGATTTCTTTGACCCCAAATCCACCACGGATGTCCGCAGGCCTCATGGCAGGCACTGTGAGTCTTTACCCCAAATCCACCACAGATGTCTGCAGGCCTCGTGGCAGGTGCCGTGAGTCTTTTAAGTGTTGTGGTTTTAACGCAGTCTTTAAAGCAGAAAGAACACTAAGCAGTCTGTGACTTAGGAGGGCATTTCCAAGCATGTGACAGAAAACATGTGTGAGTGTGTGAGCATGTGTCTGTGTTCAGTGCATGTGTGCTTGTGTGTGTGTGTGTGTGTGTGTGTGTGTGTGTGTGTGTGTGTGTGTACATGGATGTGGGAGCCAGGTATCAACTTTGAATGTCATTCCTCAGGAGTCATTCACCTTGCTGTTGTTGCTTGTGTTTTAGATTTATTTATTGTTATTTTATGTGTATGGGTGTCCTGCATGCAGGTATATCTGTGTAGTACATACGTACAGTGCCCATGGAGGTCAAAAAGGACATCGGATAGCCTGGATCTGGAGTTACAGATGGTTATGAGCTGTCATGTGTGTGCTTGGGATCACACCTGGGTCATCGGGAAGAGCAGCTAGTGCTCTTTCCTGCTGATCCATCTCTTGCTTTTTTGAGATAGAGTCTTCCATTGGGGCCCAGGGCTTACCAGTTAGGTTAGTCTGCCCAGCAAAGCCCAGGGGCCTTCCCTTCTCTGGCTCCCCAGCAGATTACAAACATGTATGTGTTCCACCCTTAGCATTCGAGGGGCTAACTATTTGCAACTGAGGGCAGAGGAAGAAAGCCACGGTGGGAGAGTGCTTGGTTGAAATTCCTGGCCTGAGGCAAAGGAGAAGAGAAAATTTCTAGAGCCTGGTTTGATGCAGAGAATGCACTCGGGGGAAATATGGAATTGAGACAATGCTAATAACACAGCCTGTCTGTTTCCCCTCAGACTCATTCCTGAGTTTAATTAAAGGTGGAATCTTGAAGGAGGACTAAATTGGTGCCTTCCTCCTGAAGGTGGTACCTCTGGGATGGTAACAGGGAGAAGGCTGGGAAAGGGGTATCCCTAGGGAGGTTCGTACAGCCTGTAGATTCTGAACATCATGGTCAAATCAAGACAAAGACTGGTTTCTGCCCTTGAAAATGTGGGCCATTGTTGTACTCCGTGAGTGGTGCCCAGTTCTGCTCCCACTACTGTGGTTCTCTTTCCTAATACAGATGTTTCATTCGGAAAGCTGTGTTTTCACTTGTATTTCTAGTGAAAATACAGGTTGTGATCAGACTAGGAAACTTGTAAGCACTTCATTTTGAAATTTCCATTTGGTCTCTTCAGCCCTCTCACATTAAATGACATGAAACAGATTGTCCCGTGCCTTCTGTGAGTTATGACCCTCTGAGTAAGAAAAGGGCTGGTTCTGTGAGTAAAGCATTTGTTTCACAAGCATGAGAGCTTAAGTTTGGATCCACAGACCTGAATAAAGCCTGACACAGTAGTGTGCATCTGCAATCCAGCCACAGTAGTGTGCATCTGCAATCCAGCCAGACACAGTAGTCAGTGTGCATCTGTAATCCAGCCAAACAGTAGTGTGCATCTGCAATCCAGCCAGACACAGTAGTCAGTGTGCATCTGCAATCCAGCCAGACACAGTAGTGTGCATCTGCAATCCAGCCAGACACAGTAGTAGTAGCATCTGTATCAGCAAACAGTAGTGTGATCTGCAATCCAGCCAGACATAGTAAGTGTGATCGAATAAAAACAGTATGACATCTCAATCCAGCCAGACACAGTAAGTATGCATCGTAAAAAAAAGAAGATCTGAATAGAACAATAGTCAGTGCATCGTAACCAGAACAAGTAGTGTGCATCTGCAATCCAGCCAGACACAGTAGTGTGCATCTGTTCCCCACAGTAGTGCATCTGCATCACAGACAGTAGTGAAATTGCATCGCAGACTGTAGTGTGCATCTGCGTTGAGATGGTCGGTTGAGACTGGAGAACACCGGAAGCTCACAGGACAGTTAGTCTGGTGTATACAGTAGTAAACAGGAGAGCATGTCTCAAACAAGGGAGAAGATGAGAATTCACATCTGAGGCTGTCCTCAGACCTCTATATACATGTACATACTACACACACACACACACACACACACACACACACACACACACACACAAATAATTATAGTAAAAATTTCAAAGAAATCCTAGACACCAAACATCTACTTCCAGCTTCCACATGCATGCACACACATGTGCATGCACACCTGCATATACTTGTGTGCACTCACAGACAGCATAGACACAATAAATAAATAGGAAATCTTTACCCCTCTTGTTTATAACTGTATATTTTTATTAGAAAAACTAAATCAGAAAGCCATAAGTAAATTTCAATTATCTTTTCAGAACTTGCTTTATACATTGAGCAAATGTTGCCCATTTCTCTTAGCATAGTGACTGAACATTTTCTTCCTACTGCCCGCCCCTCCCTCTCTAAGGGTCTGGTTACAGCTGCTTAGTTCTTGCCTCATTGTAGACACAACTGAATGATGTGTGCCTGCTGCATGTCAGACTCAACTTATTTGCATGTCTCATGTTGCAAACTTGTCTGCCCTGGTTTCCCCAGTTTGATGCTGACCGAGATGAGGATGCCGTGTTCTATGACATCAGCGTGGCAGTCGACAACAAGCTGTTTCCAAACAAGGAGGCTGCGACAGGTAAGTCACATCAGCCTTTGGCATGGAGGCATCAGGATCAACTGCCAAATGACCCAGGATTTCTACCTGTGACTGAAGCTCCACCAGCTGCTATGGGACTGATAGGGCTACCCTATTATGAGCCTCATTCTTTCTGATTTAAAAATAAAGATTAAAAACTAAATAGAAAGAAAAGACTGAAAATATTACCTGAATAAACAGGAAGTGCAGTGTAAGCCACTTGCAAAACTACAGAAATGGCAGAGATGTCTGGCTTCCTGGACAGCCTCCTGAGGTTCCTCTGCAACACTGGGCATCTGTCTTCAGCCCATAGGCCAGGGATATGTGGCAGAGTTTTCTATGAAGCAGGAATTTTGAAGCACTGTCTGCCTTGTCTTGGCAAAGTTTGGCAGTCTTTTTCCTTTGTGTCCTGCTTGTCCAGTTGGTACAGCACACTGTCAGCAGTTGAGGCAGGGAAGTTTCTTGTTCGAATGGCTAGCTTTGCCACACTGAAAGCAAGCACCATGTGGAGGTCTTTGATGCCCATCATCCTTTTTATGAAGTAGATTGGTCCTGCCAGGAGCAGATGTGGCTCACTGTCATAAAAAGCCTTAGGTTATTAAACATGTTATGTGCCATATTCTATAAGTCTCTGAAGTATTTAAGATCACCTATCTATCTAAAATATATTTGCTTAACCTTGAAAACATACCTAATATGACTTCAAGTTTGATTATTATAGATGACTAACTACTAACCTGCATTTTTTTAATTATAAATTGCATTTTGAAATGAGCTACATAAGCACAATACCCCAAACAGGAATAGAAACATATATAGTATAACAAAAATAACTTTAACTTTATATCAAAATCCATAATTTGTATACAAAAATCCAAACCAATGTAAAATATTTGAGTTAAGTAGTTGTCTTTTTATCCTGTATTCCTGTATCCCCACTAAATGATGGCAAACATCCATAATGCACCGAATGACCAAAAACCACCAATCTCACCTCTTGGGAATGTGGGCATTGTGTTCTCTAGACTGTTTCCTGTTGTCTGGAGGTGACGGCCCCCAGGGGGACATGAGAAAATTGAGACAATGCTCAAGTCCTGGGGAAACTGGTTGTAACAGCTGTCGTCCACTCTCAGAACTGTTCCCATGCAGAGGGATCAGCATGCAGGTCACCTGTTGTGTAGTTTTTCCTGGTTTATTACTTTATGTCTTTAGCCAAGATTTCAGGAGGTCTCCCCCAATCAAACTTAATCTCTCTTAACCTTGAAGGAATCCACAGCTTTTCTTTTCATGTGGAAACAAAAGCATAACCTCTCCCCCAATGCAATATATTTTCTGAACTCCATTTTTAAAGTTAAGATATCCTAAAGTATCTAGGCTGGTTTAATTCAGTAGTCCCTATTACAACCCCATGTCTCTCAGCAGCTGTCAGTTGCTCATCAGCAATCAAAATATTCAAAGTCAACATAGCACCATACAGGATCCAGACTCCCTGTGTATTTCCCATATTTATGTGGTTTATTCTTTTTATATTACTTTACTCTTTCTTTAACAACTTTACATTATTTATAAACTAATTTTTCCTATGACTGTCTATATTCATTTTTTTTTCTTTCTTAAGCCTACACACATTTTTAAACACACTGTAACCTATTTAGAGTTTTTTTTTCTGTCTGGACCTGTCTTTATTGCATATCTATAGCCTTTTCTAACTGTGTGAGCCAAACTTTAAACTGCTAAGTGATCGCTAGGCCTTGGCTCAGTTGGCTGGCTCTCCTCTCTCCTTGGGTATGTGAGAGCTGAGCCGTAAGCCCACAAGCCTGGCCAAGAGCTACATTTAACTGGGTGCTGCATTTAACCACCCCAGGTTAGGAAGTTGGTATCCACACTGTGGCAGGAGTTTTTTTACTTAACTCGTTATTTTTACTTAATGTGCTAGCTACTCAAGTGCTCACTGACTGTATGGCAGAGTCTCTTAAAGGGGCTATATCCAGTTTTTGTTTGTTTGTCTTGTGTTTTTTGTTTTGTTTTGTTTTACAGATTTTCGGGCCTTATGTAGAAATTCAGGCCCACATTGGGCATCCAAATTTCATCTGTCCCATCCCATAGGTCCAGGGTCATTTTTCTCCTCTTTTTCTAAGCCCTCAACCCTGGATCTCTGTCATGGAAAATATACCCTGATAGAGGTAAACTCCCCATGCTACTTTGTCTGTCTGTTGCCCCCACCAGACTCATAATTTTGTATGAATCACCCTCAATTTTTTACTTTATAGCCTAAACTTTTTATTATATTTTATGAAATCATAACTCAGAAGAATTAAGAACAAGATAAATAGGTTTCAAAATAAAGGTTTGAGAGTGGGAACATAGTTCCATGGTGTAGCACTTGCTGGTGTGTGCATGACCTTAGATTAGACTCTCTACACTGCAAAATAGTTAGATACATCGATAAATAGATGGAAACCGATAGATGACAGGGAGATAATAATTGACAGGGAGATGCAAAGAGATATGTAATAGAGAATAGATAGATAATAAACAGATGAGAGATCACTATAGGTAATAGATGATAAGTATATAGATGGTTGATGTAGATAGATAGATAATTAATTGTTGATTGATATTGTATTGTGTATGTGCACACTATATTCAAATATATTAGCCACTCTGAAAACAGCAGGTTCTGAATTTTCGTTGAGCTCCCTGAAGACAAAACAAAACAAATAAGAAAATCCTGGCTCCAGCTCTAATGGTCCAGAAGGAAGCCACAGGCAAGGACAAGTGTAAATCCACTCTACCTTTGTTCCAGAAAGTTAGCAGCAGTGTTCTTGCTCTCATATCTGCACCAGCTGGCATTTCTTCTTCTCTGCATCCATAGTGTTGGTGGCCTTGTCAGCTCCCATTTTGGGGCTCTCATGCCTGTCAGGAATGCTGCTGCAAGAGGATCCTCAGAGAATGCTCTAAACATCCTGCCTCCCTGATAAACAACAAAACAAACCTGTGGCTTTCCTGCAGGCTGGGTGCCAGTGCCCTTCTTATATCCAAACACCCAGAATCCTTAGCTGTCTCATGTCCAGTGAAGCATCACCTCCACCCCTCACCCACGCCATCCCTGCACTTCTCTGATTGACTTAGCTCCTGCCTCTGGCCTTTCACCTGCTCTTCTAGACACATTGAATGCCTGTCTCCATCTGTGTGCTCCCACTATGTATAATGTTCCACAGTCTCATCCTACATGGACCAGATCCTCCTTTGTGTCTCTATTTAAGAGTGATATCTTCAAGACTCTGTGAGGATGTGTATGTCTATATGTCTGTGGTGTGTGAGTGTGTGCACATGTGTGTGTCTGTGGTGTGTATGCATGTGTGCGTGTGTGTGTGTGTGTGTGTGTGTGTGTGCGTGTGTGTGTGTGTGTGATGTGTGTGTGTGTGTGTGTGTGTGTGTGTGTTTGTGTGCAAGAGCCCAAGGAAGATGGCATAAAGCCTTTGTCTTCTATCTGGCCACCTCAGCTGAGCCACTGGTCCAAGCTCACACCTCACAGGTATACCAGATCTCCACCTTGAGCCCAGTACGTATGTATGTGGGGTTCCTTTGTCTTTTCCTCTGGCTGCAGGTCCATGACCTCTACAGCTTCCGCTGGTGTCCCTCCTCTGTGGAGCCCATCGGCACTCTGAGCAGAGCCGCCGCTCCCTGTGTGTCAGGGCCTCCTCTGGGCTTGTGTTTCCTTATCTAGAAAGAGGAGACAGGAGTACCTGCCTCACGGGGGCATTGGAATGAGGCAGGGAGTCTGTGGGTGAAGGGTGTTTCTGTCCTACTGGAAAGGCTGCGTATGAGCTTACGTCTTGCAAAGGACTGAGGGTCACAGGGAGACCACGTCTTAGACACTACCCTTTGTCCTCCTTCCCCAGATTCAGCTCTCCTGCCGTTTCCCTCCTTCTTGCCCTCTCCCCATTTTATCCTAGAGTCGCTGAAGAGCCCCCCCCCCCCCACTCAGGGTCTTGCCTTTCCCCAGATACATGCACTGCTGTTCCTCAAAGGGATTCTGCCACAGTGTGGCTAACACTCCCGTGCCTGTGGCATGAGAGTGGGATTCTCAAGTTCAGTGTATACAGAACCCTAACAGGAAGTACTCGGTCCTCAGAGAGGGTAACAAGGAGCAGCATCTATCCCCGACAGGAAGTACTTGGTCTGCACAGAGAGTGCCCAGGAGCAGCATCTATCCCTGACAGGAAGTACTTGGTCTACACAGAGAGTACCGAGGAGCAGCATCTATCCCCGACAGGAAGTACCCGGTTTGCACAGAGAGTGCCCAAGAGCAGCGTCTATCCCCGACAGGAAGTACTCAGCATCTATCCTGACCGGAAGTACTCGGTCTGCACAGAGAGTGCCCAGGAGCAGCGTCTGTCGAGGGAGAGTGTAGAGGTCCTTTGATTCACTTCAGTTGTGCAGTGCCTGTAAACAGAACACCTTTAATTTCTAAGTTGTGTTTTGATATGCCATGCTGAAGCACAATCCTGACAGTTTAATGGCTGTAGGAACAGGAGATGTTGCTCTCCCTAAGGGGGCAGCCAGAGGGGTGGAAGGTCTCATTCAGTGCTGTCCTCTATGGCTCAAGAAGCCTCACTGCAGGAGGGTCTCTCTGGCAGCCAAGTAGCAGGTGTGCCCTCCTGCAACTCTAGATTGACATCTGTGACCTGTCCTGGAGAGCACTGTGGTTCGGTTCACCCCCGCTGCCTCTTTAAAGCCCTCTGCCTGTGGTCCCCATTGAATTAAAGACAGCCCAAGGGTGGTATTTCTTTTTTTTTTAATTTAATTTTATTTTATTTTACAATACTATTCAGTTCTACATAATAGCCACAGATTCCCTTGTTCTCTCCCTTCCTGACCCCTCCCCTTCCCCCCAGCCCATCCCCCTATTCCCACCTCCTCCAGATCAAGGTCTCCCCCAGGACTGGGATCGAACTGATAGACTCAGTCCAGGCAGGTCCAGTCCCCTCCTCCCAGATTGAGCCAAGCGTCCCTGCATAAGTCCCAGGTTTCAAACAGCTAACTCATGCAATGAGCCAGGACCTGGTACCACTGCCTAGATGCCTCCCAAACAGATCAAGCCAATCGACTGTCTCACCTATTCAGAGGGCCTGATCCAGTTGGGGCCCCTCAGCCTTTGGTTCATAGTTCATGTGTTTCCATTCATTTGGTTATTTGTCCCTGTGCTTTATCCAACCTTGGTTTCAAACAAGCGGCATGGAGTGTCAGGTGGGAGCCATTTCAGATCAGACCTTTCTTTGTCATCTAAAAAAGGATGTCTTTAGATCTGAAAAGAAATTGAAAAACTCAGAACAGGGGAAAATGAAAGCCATACCATCACTTTTTCTAAATGTCTGAATTCTGTGGTCATTTCTGAGGAAGAAAATCGTGTCTGGTGTTTTATGTGCCTTTGTATTGGTTGAAAGATAGCCTGAAGCAATCAGTGTTTGTCTCCCTAGCTCCTTGGGCTATTAGTGAAGTCCCCATTTCCAGAAAACTAAGCAACCAGTGTTTTTAAAAATGTAAGCCATTCGATCATTATCTGAGCTGATAATGATACCCTTTGTCTATCATCTGAGATGTATTAATACTATGGTTGCCAGGGGCAACAGTGTGTCAAGAATCGCCATCCCTTAATGATACAGTGAGATTTCTGTCAAAGCCCTTGATTAGGAAGGATCATCAATCTCCTCTTCCTCCTAAGAGGGAAGTTGGTTTTAATCAAAAGTCTTTTCATCCTGATGTGACTGAAAATTGTTTTCTAATGAATTTGCTGCTGTTTCAAACACTAGCATGTGGTCCCTACTTGGTGGGTTGTTAAGGGTCCTTCAGATTTCACTTCTTGAAAACAATGGGAAGAATGGTTTCCAATTCAACAATAAGTAGGACAAGGGAGTCCTTGCGGCTGGGTGTTCACTAAGACTTTGTGTTCAGATCCTGTGGACTCTCGGAATCAAAGGACAGTCAGAGGTTAGGGAAACACATCCACCCACACACCTTCCTCTACTTGACCAGGCAAGAAGACAATGTCTACACTGGAGACTAAGGAGAGCGGAATACATTTTGGTTGTCTTTAACACTGCTGTCCACAAAAGCTACCTAGGAAGGTGACTTGATTGTCCTGGCTTGGACTAGATTCCATTATTCCACCTCTGATGTTTCCACAGCCCCCTGCAATGTGCTCCATCCAAATGCATTTATTGTCCCTCCTTGTCTCAGGATGCTGAATGGACAGCCATGCCCTCCAGGTCCTCGCCTGTGTGGCAGCATTGGGAGAGCCCTGCAGGTCGCTCTGCTTAGTTTGTTGTCAGCAGGGTGCATGAGAAGAAAGAAATGGAAGCTTTGAGTTCTGTCCTTGCTATTACACAGCGGCACCTGCTCCGAGTTGAGGTCCTCCCGGACGCACAGTCAGACTCTGCCCTAGAAAAATAGAAAAGACTACGAAAACCACCAACAGTGGTCTAATGTCAAGTACTTACTTTGTCAGTTTGGTAGAGAGTAGGGTTAGCAATGATCAGAGAGGAGCGGTAGTGTAGAGGGGTGCATACCTGCAATTTCATGAGAGCCTGAGGCTGTGGCTTCACAAGTTCAAAGCCCGACCAACCTAAAGACTGAGGCCTATCTGAAGAAAGGATGAAGGAAAAAGAGGAAGGGGAGGGATGAAGGGGGAAGAGAGAGGAAACACTGGGTGAGACCCCACCTTGACACCAGTGTTAAGAGGAATATGAAGCAATACTTCTGAGGCTGCTCTGCTTCTGAGGAGTGTATGAAGTATGTACTGTTATGAAATAAACTTCATCAAACTTCCATACTCTGCCCAAGAATGACTCGTCAAAGCCCAGGTTACAGTGGAATGTGAAGTAGTTTGCTGTTTCACAATACACATGAACCTGTGATGGGCAGCACTTTCCTGGCCAGGGAGGCATGCGCACTTCGGTAGGTGGCATGTCTCCCCACAGGAAAGAGTGTTAAGTAAGAGCGAGTCAACTCTGCTATGAGAACTTAGGGTGGAAACCAATGGTGTAAATCTGAGCCTAGGGGATTAATGGCAAGTGATTCGATGCAGCCTCTTCTACCGAGAAGAGACAGCCTCTGTTAGTCAACCTGTGTCTTCTCGCTTTTGGGGAATGTGATGGTTAGTTTCAGCTGTCAGCTTGACATAATCTAGATTCATGGAGCAGTTCTCAGCTGAGGAATTGTCTAGATCTGCCTGTTCGCATGTCTGTGGGAATTGTCAAGATCTGCCCAGCCTGTGAGCATGTCTATGGAAACTGTCTAGATCTGCCCAGCCTGTGGGCATGTCTGTGGGAGACTGGGGTCTAGATCTGCCCAGCCTGTGGGCATGTCTGTGGGAACTGTCTAGATCTGCCCAGCCTGTGGGCATGTCTGTGGGAACTGTCTAGATCTGCCCAGCCTGTGGGCATGTCTGTGGGAACTGTCTAGATCTGCCCAGCCTGTGGGCATGTCTGTGGGAACTGTCTAGATCTGCCCAGCCTGTGGGCATGTCTGTGGAAACTGTCTAGATCTGCCTGTGAGCATGTCTGTGGGAATTGTCTAGATCTGCCCAGCCTGTGGGCATGTCTGTGGGAACTGTCTAGATCTGCCCAGCCTGTGGGCATGTCTGTGGGAATTGTCTTGACTGTTAATTGAGGAGGAAACACCCACCCTGAATATGAGCAACATCATTGCCTGAGCTGGGCTCTGGACTGTGTGGGAGCAGAGAGCGCTATCTGAGTGGCCAGCAGACAAGGATATGCTAATCACTCTGCTCTTGCCTGTGGACATGAATGAGCAGGTGCCTGAGTTCTTGACTTCCTCTCAATTACGGAGAGACACCTGGAGTTGAATGCTGACCAACCCCTCCCTCCCTGTCTCCTCTGGTGAAGGTAATTTGTCACAGCAAATGAAGCCAGAACAGAGGTTAAGGGCACCCGTAGGCTTGAGGCAAAAGTCACGTTTTAGAACAGGAAGTCAGCCCTGTCTGTCCAGAAGCTCCCTGCTCTTCTTCCGCTCTGTTCGTGGTGCCCGTGTCTCCGTTCTCAGAACATCCTGAAGCACCTCTCCTAAACACTCATCTTCCCCTCCAGCCTCAAGTTCCCACGTCAGTTCCCTGTGAAGACTCAGTACCACTGTCACCTCATGGATGACCAGATCTAGTCCTCACACTGCTGGTCTGTCACCTCACGGATGACCAGATCTAGTCCTCACACTGCTGGTTGGTCACCTCACGGATGACCAGATCTAGTCCTCACACTGCTGGTCAGTCACCTCACAGATGACCAGATCTAGTCCTCACACTGCTGGTCCGTCACCCTCACGGATGACCAGATCTAGTCCTCACACTGCTGGTTGGTCACCTCACGGATGACCAGATCTAGTCCTCACACTGCTGGTCAGTCACCTCACAGATGACCAGATCTAGTCCTCACACTGCTGGTCGTCACCTCACAGATGACCAGATCTAGTCCTCACACTGCTGGTCAGTCACCTCACAGATGACCAGATCTAGTCCTCACACTGCTGGTCGGTCACCTCACAGATGACCAGATCTAGTCCTCACACTGCTGGTCCGTCACCTCACGGATGACCAGATCTAGTCCTCACCCTGCTGGTCCGTCACCCTCACGGATGACCAGATCTAGTCCTCACACTGCTGGTCAGTCACCTCACAGATGACCAGATCTAGTCCTCACACTGCTGGTTGGTCACCTCATAGATGACCAGATCTAGTCCTCACACTGCTGGTCCGTCACCCTCACGGATGACCAGATCTAGTCCTCATACTGCTGGTTTCCAAGTCTTTCTGTTGACAAATTAGCCTCCTTCAGAGCTTGTTCTTCTAAAGGCCGGGACAGGACCCAGAGTGTCTGTGTCCTCTTCCACCAGCCCAGACACAGAGTGTGGCGGATAGAGCAGTGTATAAATGTGTGTGTGGTTAATGGAACAACAGGACAGTATGGCAACCTGATGGGAAACTTCTTGCTTTGGAAACACACACAGCCTCCACCAGCTGATCATGTCTTTCTTAAACTTAGATTCAACTGACCTTGACCCTTCGATGATGTTTGATGCTGGAGAGATCGTTGACACAGGATCAGATTACGATGATCAGGTAAACCAAACCTCAAAGCGTTTTTCTATTTAAATGTGTTTAATTTTAATCTCTGCATCTCATAAATATGAAAGCTGAAATGTTGACTCTGGGAGATCTTGACGGACCCCTGGCAATGCATTGGTGTGGAGCCCTGGTCTCTCATGCAGCCTTCCTTTTCTCTCTCACCTGTCCTCATTTCAGACCCAAAGCAGTTAGGTGAGGGAGCAACTCACGCTTGAAAATTCCTTGAGATAAAGTAAGTTCCTCTTGCCCAAGAATCTGCCTGTGTCTCTGTGGCGGCTAATTTTGTCTAGTTGAGAGGATTAATAAAGGCTGAGGGCGTGAGGAACTTGTACCCTTGGCCACCAGGATCAACTGCTGGTAAGATCCAAATAGGGGAGGCACTGGTCCATGCTCCGGGGTCCCAGACTGATAAAGAGAGAAAAAGGAAAGAAAGCCACTGAGCAGCAGACTCTCTCTTCCTCTCCTTTTCCCTCTCCGTCACCCTGTCCTTCTCGCCCACCTCTCTCTCTGCTTTGCTAACCCACCAAGATTCATGGGAGCAGCCGCTGCCACCACAGCCTGAGAGCACTCCCTCTGGAGCACTCCCTCTGCCGGGCCTCCCTCTGGAGCACTCCCTCTGGAGCACTCCCTCTGCCGGGCCTCCCTCTGGAGCACTCCCTCTGGAGCACTCCCTCTGGAGCACTCCCTCTGGAGCACTCCCTCTGGAGCACTCCCTCTGCCGCGCCTCCCTCTGGAGCACTCCCTCTGCCGCGCCTCCCTCTGGAGCACTCCCTCTGCCGCGCCTCCCTCTGGAGCACTCCCTCTGGAGCACTCCCTCTGGAGCACTCCCTCTGCTGTGCCTCCCTCTGGAGCACTCCCTCTGCCGGGCCTCCCTCTGGAGCACTCCCTCTGGAGCACTCCCTCTGCCGGGCCTCCCTCTGGAGCACTCCCTCTGGAGCACTCCCTCTGGAGCACTCCCTCTGGAGCACTCCCTCTGGAGCACTCCCTCTGCCGTGCCTCCCTCTGGAGCACTCCCTCTGCCGGGCCTCCCTCTGGAGCACTCCCTCTGGAGCACTCCCTCTGCCGGGCCTCCCTCTGGAGCACTCCCTCTGGAGCACTCCCTCTGGAGCACTCCCTCTGGAGCACTCCCTCTGGAGCACTCCCTCTGGAGCACTCCTGCTGCTCCTCCCCCTGTGATAGATTGGACCATCTCAAACCTTGGATCAAAATAAACCCCTCCCCCCTTCAGTGACTTCTCTCAAAATTTGTCAGAGCAACGAGAAAAGTAATGAATACACTCTACCTTCCTGGCAATAAACAAAGAATGTGACTGAGCATCAGCTGTGGGTTCAGAGAGCTGCTATTCTGTGTCTATTTGTAGGGAATGACAACCAAGGAAAACATGGCCAAGGAGTTAAATGTATGTTCCCTATGAATAGAACTGAAGAAATTTATCTGGGTCATTTTCCTCTCAGCAAGAACATTCTCTACTGCTATATTTTAATGATCCAAAATAGTTGGCAAAGGATCTAACTCCCGAACTGGGCTTTGGGTTTTTTGAAGATAATGTCTTAGACTCTGTGCCCACTCTTGTCAGTGCCTCTCAGAAGTGGTGGGAGCCAAGTGTGTTCTTGTGATGGTTTCTGCTCCCATTTCCAATTTATGTCACAAGTGAAGCAAATATATCTGACTGCTGTCCACATATGAGGACTGGCTGTGTGTGTGTGTGTGTGTGTGTGTGTGTGTGTGTGTGTGTGTGTGTGTGTACTGTGAGCATGTGTGCACATATATAAATGTGTGTATGTGTATATATGTGTGTGTGTTCATAAATTAACCTCCTTCCATCACAAAACATGAAAATATTCACAGATATATAAACACATAATGGTTACCCTGTGTTTAGAGTACCTGGTAATAGCTGTTAAGCATTTACTACATGGAAAACTAAGCTATTTGCTCCTGCATTGACTATTGTGCTAATTCTCCACAGTGTCTCCACAAGTAGAATCATGATTTCTACTTCACAGATAAGAAAATGAAGATAAGTCATTTGCCCAAGGTCACACAAATAGTTTCACAACAGAGATGTGTAACATAGGATGTAGTTTCTTGCTTATAGTATTTTTATTAACATATGTTAATTATACATATTAATGGGTTTCGTTATGTTGTTTCCATACATGTACATAATCAGTTTTGGTCATATCCACCTTCTCATCATGACCTCCTTCTGTGGTGGTATTGTGTTCCCCAAAATATTGTACACCCTAATAAACTTATCTGGGGTCAGAGAACCGAAGATACAGAGGCCAGAAAATGGTGGCACACCTGCCTTTAATCCTAGCATTCCAGAGGCAGAGATCTACCTGGATCTCTGTGTGTTCAAGGATACAGCCAAGCATGGTGAATCCCAGAAAGTGAGCCTTTAATCCCAGGGGGTGATGGCAGAAAGCAGAAAGGTATATTAGGCATGAGGACCAGAAACTAGAAGCATTTGGCAGGTTAAGCCTTTAGGCTTTTGAGCAGCAGTTCAGCTGAGATTCATTTGGATAAGGACTCAGAGACTTCAAGTCTGAGGAAACAGGATCAGCTGAGAAGCTGGCCAGGTGAGGTGGCTGTGGCTTGTTCTGCTTCTCTGATCTTCCAGCATCCACCCCAATACCCAGCTCCAGGTTTGTTTTTATTAATAAGAACTTTCAAGATTCCTGCTACATCCTTCCATGTCCATTGACTCCCCAACTACTTAGTCTCCTTTACTTTGATATTTGGTTTTTCACTTTGATGACCCACTGGGTTTCATTATGGTTGCTTATAGAAGCATGGGTCAGAGGTGTTTACAAGAACACATGCACTTCTTACCAGTGGCTATGACATTGAAGAAAGTGTCTCACCTCCAGCAACCATTAACTGCCTACACATCCTCAGAAAGGGGAAGGGCCTTATGAACGTTCTCCCTCTCCAAGATGGACTACTGTCCAGTCCAGTCTTTTGCAAGTAATCACGGCTGCTGAGTTCAGGACCACCAGGACCATGTCACACATGGAAGACAGTGTTCTACATGACCCCTCCTTACCTTTGCATGCTTTCTGCCCTGTCTTCCATAATGTTTCCTGGGCCTTGGAGGTGGCGTGATATACATGTCTAATTGTAGCACACATTTTCTAAGACCCACGGTGCATTATCTCCCATCCTGCCCTGGGACGATGAGCCAGGGGACAGTGTTGGAGTCTTTTCAGTTGCTGACCCTTAATGCCTCAGCTAAGGCAAATGGTCACTGCTCACAGTGTGCATCTAAAATTATAGACTGCAAAAAGAAATGAGCCACAGCAAGAAAGCCAGCAACAAGTGGGAAGCTTCACATCCCCAAGAGCTAGTAATCATGGAAAACACTGAAAGAAGTCTTAGATAGAAATACTTTAAATATTCAAAGAAATAAAGGAAAAGTAGAAACCATAAAGCATCTATAAGAAAGAGTGGAAAGAGAAAGGAAAGAAATTAATATGGTAAGTGTGATAGTTGGTTGTCAACTTAACAGGATCTGGAATGAAGAGCAAGCCTCCAGGCACACCTGTGAGAGACGAAGCTAGACCCCGGGTGTGCACTATTCCCAGACCTTGGGTCCTGAACTGCATAAAAGGAGGAAGCTGGCTGAATGCAAGCATGCATCTCCTCCTCTCTGCATCTGGACTGTAGATGCACTGCGATCCGCTCCCGTCACCGCGGCTCCCGTCACCGCGGCTCCCACACTCTGATGGACAGCCCCCTTGGGCTGTGATCCAAGATAAACGCTTTCCCTTAAGCTACTTTTGTCGATATTGTTGCAGCAACAGGAAAAGGAACTAAGACACGTGGCTCAAAATATAACTGCTACTGAAATAAAAATCCCATTAACAGTTTGAGAAGTTGACTGAACACAACTAATAAAAGAGTGATGGAGCCGGTGAAATTCCCGTAAGGTGAAGCAGGAAGCCGAGCAGTTGTCTGGTATGAGGAGGAACTCAGTAGACACCGAGGATAGAATGAACTAACATATACACTCTGAACTTGCCACATGAAAAGAGTGAAGATGAGCAGACACTGTGTTTTGATGGACAGTGGTTGAGAATTTTATAGACATGAAAAGGGAAAATACTCAGATTGAAAGAGCACACTCAGTCCAAAAATAAGAATTTAAAAATACACCCTCTGCTAGTCTTTTTTCATGGAGTCATTGGGTGAATATTGAGTCTACAGCCCAGATTCTGTTTAGGTGCCCGTGATACACACCCATGGACCAGATGAGGACGTTTGCTCGAGGAGCTTGCGTCCTATCAAGGAAGACAATTAGCGAACAGTGAGCTTAACATGTTGGTGAGCCCTCTAGGTTTGTCAGCTGTCATAAACCGAAGGAAAGCAGAGCAGGGAAGGGGAGCTAGAGATCCAGGGGGTGGGGCTGAGCACAGCGTTCAACAGAATGCTCAACCAGATGGATGACCTCAGCAAAGAGGCGGGATTCTGTGAAGGCAGCGCACAGCACAGGGCGTCGGAAAGCAAGGTCTTCCAAGTGCCAAGGCACTATCTACAGAAGGAATAGAAATCTGCTGGTGGCAGAGCATCTGCACTTGCTGCCTGGACCACGCTAGGAAGCAGGTGCCATGTCCTATCATTTACAGTATGTTATTACTAACCCTTACAATAGCTCAGGAAAGCAGCTCTGCTCATCCCCAACTTACGGCTGAGGAAAGTGAGGTGAGCAATTGCCAGGACCACTCAGCTGACAGGCTACAGTCAGGAATCAAACTTGGATATTCCAGGCACCAAAATCTGCTTTCCACTCTAAAGGAGCCACGATCAGGGTTCCTGAAATCTGCTGTCGGTTCCAGGTGACACTCTTTGGTTATTTTTCTTGACCTTGGTGCATTTGACGCTGTAAAACTCACCAAATTTTCTTTTCAAAGAGTCAGGTAACCAGTGTCTTGGTTCTTGCAAGCCATCTGGTCTCTACTGCAGTGACTCAGACCATGAGAGTCATAACAATATAAAAGCAAACAAATGTGGTGGAGGCCGATACAACAATATGTGTGGGGAGTGAATTCTGGACCCACATAATTCTCATGTGGTGTATTCTAACCCTCTAAAACATGTAAGCCAACCAAGTCAAATTGGTGGAGACACAAGTTACGTCTCACTGATGTCTTCATTTCTGTGGCTCAAGGATCTGCTGGAAGATAAAATATGACTTGGTTTTTACTGAAGTAAAATATATACTATTCTTAAAAACAATAGCTGTAGCTGGATGCTTCTCTGGTCCTACCTGGCCCTGCAGCCACCTATAAAATCATCACTCAGATGCTTATATTAACATGAACTAGATGGCCTATGGTTCAAGCTTCTTGCTAGCTAGCTCTTATAACTCAACCCATTTCTATTAATCTATAAGTTGCCATATGGCCAAGGCATTACTGGACTGCTGGCATCTTGCTGCTCCTTAGGCAGTGACTGGCGTCTCCCCTTCCTCTCCTATCTCCTCTCACTGTCTCTCCTGGATTTTCCCACCTGGCTCCATCCTGCCCTGCTATAGCCCAATGCATCTTTATTTATCAACCAATCAGAGCAACACATATTCACAGCGTACAGAAAGACATCCCACAGCACACAGCAACAACAACAATGGCAGACAAGCCTGCTTTCATCTGGGAGGCTGAACAGAAGGAGGCAGCCAGATGGATTTGACCAGCGGGCCACGCTTGGCTGAGCTCTGCTATGAACCACTCCTTGGTTCTTGGTTTCCTCCTCTCTTAGTTTCTGACATCCCTAGATCTTCATCTCTTCCCTTCTTTTAGGTGATTGTATTCCTAGGAAACTACATGATATAGATGTGACTGTTTCTATGCCTTATTGTACTGATTTGGAAACTGAGGCATAGAGAAATTAGGCAGTTAATGCCAGGTCACAACAGTCAAGAAGAGTCAAATCTGAGAAGAATTCAAGAGGTAGAACCAGAATTCAAATCCAGAGAGGTAGGGTCAGGAAAAATTGGTTGGGCTGTGCTGGGATACTAAAGCAAAAGCAAAAACCAGTTGCTTTCTTCCCAGGGGCCTTTTATGGCTGACTTCCAAAGACATCATGGTGGGCTGGGGGCCTGGGGGACTTGAGGAATGAACTTTAACCAAACATGGCCTCACCTTGTGTTTGGTAGCAGTCGTAGTCAGTGGTTCTATCCAAATGATGCAGAGGTTGGAAAATGGAGCATCTGTGTGTCGAGGGAGGTGTGTGAGCCCCAGCCAGCCTGGACTGCAAGGTTCCTGGGCTTAGGCTTAGGCTACAGCCCCACAGTCTGTGTGCTCCCCCTCTGCTTCTCTACTCACTTAGTTTTCATCTCCCTGCCAATCTCTCCACTGGCCCATTACTCAACACATGCCCAGCAGCCTGTCTGTGGCCCCTACATGTCACTGCATCCCCTCTCCTGTGTGAGGCTCCCCCCGGAGGTTTGCCTGTACCCTGAGCTCCTTGGTGAGCTCCTGTTGCGTGTATCTACCCACCAAACGGCACTGCTTGGATTTCCCATGTGCATCTCTAGCTCAACACGTCCCAAACCATCTTCCCCCACAAAAATCTGTTCTTCCTTCTGTTTCCTCTATTTCTGTGAATGACACCACCATCTCCCCAGCCTCCCAAGCCAGAAACCAAGGTGCTCCCTCGTCTCTCTCCTTTCTCTCCATCCCACATCGGTTCAGCCAGGTAGGGAATCAGATTTCCTATGCAGGAATGGCCCCTGTCCTCTCCAGTCCCACTGTTGATCCTGCATGAGCATCTTCTCTGCCCTCTTGCCTGGAACTGCCAACCAGTCTTTCTGCACTGGTCTTTGCATCACACAAAATGATCATTATGAAAGCAAACTCAACCATGGCAGTCTATTGTTAAAACCCCTCCTGGTTCCTCACAGATCAGAATCACTTCATGTAACACATGGGACTTATGAATCAGAATTTGACCTCTTCGTTGCTCTCCAAACTCATCCCTGTGCCTGGTCCAGATCTTTGCAGTCATTCCAAAGCAGAGTTGTACTTTGCAGTCCCTTCCCTTCACAGAGGAGATTCCCCAGCCCCATCACCTCCCTCCTGAAGAGCCCCTAATGTGCCCCATCATGGCCAGGCTCCGTTAGCTTACTAACATGTCTGGTCAGCCGAATGTGGTGGTGCATGCCTGTAATCCCAGCAACAGTGAGGCAGAGGCGGGGGAGCCCTGTGGGTTTGAGGCCAGCCTGGTCTACAGAGTGAGTTTCAGGCCCAATTGGGCTACATAGTGAGAACCTTTCTCAAAAGAAAAAAAGCCAACAACAATGGTTGGTTCATCTTTTTCAGGGACCCGTGACACCTTAAGTCATAACATTTGCCTGCCTGTCATGGACCATGTGATGCCTTGTGCCACACAACATATGCTCAACAAACAGGAGCAGTGGGGGCACTGAGGAGTGCTAGAACTTTGTTTCTCTTGTTAAATCTGATCCAGTTCTGTGCTCTGCTAGAATATCCGCTGGTCAATAAGCTCCTGCTCCGACACCCCAGCCACCTGTGGTCAGATGAGGCAAGTCAGTGCCTGAGGGTGAGCAGCAGAGCCTCCTTGGAAATGAATTAATTGGCTTCACAATCAGCTCAGTGCAGCCCACAGCCTTCCAGAAAAAGTATCCAGACACCATGCCATTCCCAAGCACACAGGCTTTCTTTCTTTTTTTTTTTAATTATCTATTTAGTTTTATTTTATATGCATTCGTGTTTTGCCTGCCTGCATATCTGTATGAGGGTGTCAGATCCCCCGGAACTGGAGCTACAGACAGTTGTGAATTGTCATGTGGGTGCTGAGAATTGAACCCATTCTGGAAGAGCAGTCAATGCTGTTAGCCTCTGAGCCATCTCTCCAGCCCTACACAGGCTTTCTTAAACACATCGTGTGCCTGAAACACCTCCCTCAATCTTCCTGTGACCTCTGTTGTCTGCAGGAGGAACATGTTTTTATTGGAACAAAAGAAAACTGTGGAAGCAAACCCAGGAAACAAAAGTAAAGAGTTTTCATTGGGTGTTTCAGAAAGGCTAAAAGCCAAAGAGAATGAAACTGGAAACATCATTTACCCACTCCAGAGTTAAGAAATAAAACTGCAAAGAGTTGGAAGGCGGCTGTGTGCACCATTGGACCACCAACTCTGCACCACCCACATGAAACTGCAGATGACGGAGGGCTTCTGTTATCACTTCCGGGTCACATCCTCTGGCCTCCTGGAGGCGCCCCTGCTCTCAGCTGCAGTCTTTATCAGCCCCACATCTGTCTTCCTCTTTCTACTGTGTCTAGAATACCAGAACTAGGAAGGCAGGTACTTCATCTCTTGATCATTGGGACCTAAAACATCTGACATGTGGCAGCCAGGCATTCAGAAACCATTTATTAGCTGTTAAATACTGTATTCCTAAAAAAATGTAAACAAAAGAGTTGCTTTTGTTACATTTCAATCCCCTTTACACGCCCATGCTGTCCATATCCCTTTCCACTTAATGTTTTTCTTCTGTCTGTGTTGATAATGCAGATTGCTAGCTGCGTTTTGACTGTGTTGTGGCAGAACTACACAAAATTATAACACAGCTTGGTCATCGCTTCTTCCTGTGGTGGGTAAAGTCTCAGCTTGGTCAAGGCACCCAAATGTTCACAGAGACCAGTGGAATTGGATAAAGGACTCAAAAACTAAACCCACATAGCCACAAAAGTGTCAAAAATACATGTTGGGGGAAAGATGGTTTCATTGACCAACAGTGGTGGGAAAACTGACTATACACATACAGAAGAATAAAGCTGACCCATATCTCTTATCATGCACAAAAAATCTATTCCCATGGGCTCAAAGATCTTCATATAAAACTTGAAAATTGCTAGAGAAAATATAGGACAAACATGTCAAGATAGAGACAGACAAAAACAACGTTCTGGAAAGGACTTGGACAGCACAAAGACACGGGGACTGTCACATGGAAGAGCCATCAAGGGCAGGAAGGGATGGGGGATTCGATAAGAGCAAAGTATGTCTGAAAATGCCACAATGAAACTCCTAACTCTGAACGGTAACTTTGACAGGAAAATAAAGCGGTGAATCAGATGGCATCACGATATCCCTGCTGCCTCGTTACCTGTTCAGTCACACAATATGTTGTCAATCTCTTTCATTGTTGATAAGCATGCTTCCTCACCACCTTGTTTGAATAGCCACATTTAAAAATAGGAGAATCCATGTTGTGTTTGGTAAATTGTTCTATTACCGATAAAAACTCAAGAGTCAGATATTGGGGTGAAAACCATATGGATCAAAGGAGCAGAGGAGGAGCAAAGGAGCTGACCTTCTTCCCTTTCTTACCAGGGACCCAGCCAGTGGCTCTTCTCTCCACACATCACAGATCAAAGAGAGCGCATGAATTCCAAGTCCCTCCCTTCTCTTTCCTGTCTGTCTGCCCTTTCCTATTACTGCTTTTCTACTGCTAATTCTCGTCAGCTAATTGTTGGATCCGCCCCCGATTCAAAGTTAACTTTATTAACACAGTCTAGGAGTGTCACCGTGCGATCGAATATCCTGCAACAAACCCACAGAAGATGACAGACTTTAAGTTTGCTTCAGAGTTGTATGTGATCGATGCAGCAGCATTGTGTTCTGGGTTTGAAGTTTAAAAACTGAGTTCGTTGAAAACATTCTGGAGATGGGGTAAGATGATGATTATTGCCAATAGTATGATCCTGTTTTAATGAAGGAGAGTGGCCAGTAAATTCTGTACAAACCTAGTCTCTGCAAGGCGGGAGGTTTTCTTAATTTCTTTCTTGTCACTGGTTTATTTGGCTACTTTACTTCTCTTCGTGGTTCATGGAATCCACATTCTAATGAGGTGTTCATAAGCATGGCTTGAGTATGAACTAACAGCATTTCAGCTAAGTTACAAAAGTTCTTGTTGCTGAAGGGGAACCACCTTCCTTTCTCTTCCCATCAAGGGGGAGGTCGATAGCCGGCCCTCCTTTCCTGCCTGCTCCTGGCCATGAGCCACGAGCTGGCCCCACAGCACTGCCTGCTTCCCTTGAGAAGTGAGTGAGGGACAGAGCTCAGCACTGTTAGTCCAGTAACGAGAAGCCTTGCTCACGTGGATTGCTTGAGGATTTCGGTAGGCCATCTCCCTTGTTCCACAACAACAATTAGGGCAAAGAGATGCTGGGGTAGGGATGGTGATATTTTGTTTGTGATCTAACAAATAAAGCTTGCCTGAAGATCAGAGTGTGGAGCTAAGCCACTAGTTACTACAGAGGCCAGGCAGTAGTGGCACACGCCTTTAATCCCAGCACTCTGGAGACAGAGGCAGATGGATCTCTGTGAGTTCAAGGCCACCCTAAACTACACGAAACTGATGTAGTCTAAAAGAGAAACGGAGCCAGGTAGTAATGGCTTTGATCCCAGTACTTGGGAGTCACAAGCCTTTAATCCCAGCACTAGGAAGGTGGAGACAGGAAGTGATATGTCTGGGCGGAGAGAGGAATATAAGGCAGGCAGAGACAGGAGCTTGGCTCCTTTCAGGCTGAGGAGTTGGCAAGGTAAGAGGTGGCTGTGACTTGCTCCTTTGTCTCTCTGATCTTTCAGCATTTACCTCATATCTGGCTCTGGGTTTTTATTATTAAGACCAATTAGGATTTGTGCTACAAGTGGGTCAGGAGCAGAAGGAAGAATGAGAGAGACAATGATTCTGGAGAGCAATGGGGAGTGGATTGCGGGCCCTCTGTCCCTCTAATGCCGTAATTCGATTCTGGAGATAGCCTCCAGAAGACCTTTGCCGAGAAAGGAGGCTTCTGGAAGGATGGCATGCCTCCTCCAGTGCTGGCTGCCTGCAGATTTGAAACCTGGCGGCATTTCCACCATATCCTTCCCCAGGTTATAATGTTCTTACCCAGAAAAATGAAATGCTGCATTGCGGGTCCCACAGTGGGGGGGTGCTGCCATTGCTGACATCAGAGCAGGCCGGGAAAGGCCATAGCTCGGGGTTACCTTTCCTAAAAGCTTGCTGCAACTTTAAGCAGATGAAACAAAAATGTGTATCTGAAATTCATTGAGGACAATGAGTAGTCAGTTCTCAAGTTACCATGGTAACCACTCAATTAAGTGAAAAAAATAAGTGTACTTACTATGCTTACTGTTGAGCTTAACATTCTTTTTAAAATGATGATGATGAAGACGGGGAATGAAAGTAATATATTTAGTAAATTGTTTTCCCCAGACCTTTCCTAGGATGTTTCTTCTGCATTTTAACCAGCAAATCTCCTTCACACACTTTGTGCAGAGCTGAATGCTAGAGTCGTCATTGAGGTTAGGAACAAGAGCCTCAGATGGTGCCTCAGAACAGTCTTTGATAATGTGTGCTTAAGACCTAGCTTCCACTGAGGACACTCAGACAGAACCTAAGGGAGCAGAGAGGAGCTTACTGGCCAGAAGCAGTGGCCAGTGGGAGCTAATCCTGGATTTGAGCCCACACCTGTAACCTTTGCTAAAAGGTGAGACTTTCCGAAGATATGAACGATGAGCAACTCTGCCTTGATACCCTAAGACGTGGGATACAGAGGTGCCGTGTATGTGTACAAGGATTTGCTGCTTACAGGATACGCTGGCATCTCACTTCTGAGCACCCGACCGCCCTCTGGAGCCGTCATGGTCCTTTAAACATCAATGCTCACTCCATACACAGTGGTCCCTATCAAGTCCCCTGACTGAACAGGCCACTTCTCGTTTGCCGTCTACCCTTGGGTATTTCTTTCTGTTGTTGATGTTAAATGACCCCCTCTGCCAGGTGCCTCAGTGTACCCCCACCCATCCAACCACCCAGGGGTTCCTTTGTCCCTCCAGAGTGCTCTTCCTAGGATGTCTGTGTTCTCCCCACATCCACCTCCCTTCTCTTCCCCATTTGGCCAACAGAGTCCACTCTTCGACCCCAGTTCAGATCAGAGCTCTCATTTTCATATTCCGGGAATCTGCATCTATTATTACACATTCCTTTGAAAAGGAATACTTATGTATTAAGCAGAGTCATTCTCCAGGTAGACACCAGACTCCAGGAGGACAGGAGTCATGAGGACATGCCTGTGTGTCTGCAGTTTCCTCCCCCAAACCCAGCCAGTGTTTGACAGACAGATCTTCAGTGCTGGACGGGGTTCTCTCACCTTACCAAGGAGCACTCAGAGGAGTCTGACCCCAAACCCAACATTTTTACTAATATGCCACAGTGTTTCAGCTCATAGAAATGAAATTACCCTCCATTATGAAATACAAAAACAAATGGACATTTAGAGAGAAAAAGCAACAATTTCTGTCAAGCACACCAACTCAGCTGTCAGCAGGAAGCAAACAGTGAGACTTTCTGTGCAGAGTCACACTCCTGCCTGGAGAATAACACCCAGCTTCCTCAGTACTCACTCATGCACACAGCTAAGGATGTGGACTCCTCTGAGTCCAAGCCCTGGGTAACAGCATCCTTCTAACTACCAGTGGTGTGGGCATGGATGGGTCCCATTCATAACCACCACCATCCCACCCCACTCCTGGAGCCTCTGCTTCCTGCCTTTTTCTGATCCTGCTTCACCTCCACAGCCATGAGGATCCTCTCTTCTACCCCTGTGATCTGCTCTCAGCAGGGCCTGCTGCTCAGAAGTGAGTGGAGACAGGCAGGGAACGCACCCTGGGAGCCCAGAGCTGGTGACTTATTCATTGGAAATTGTAAAGCCGATGTTCAGGAGTAAAAATTGGAGCCTAGAGAGATGTCTCAGCGGGTAGTGTTTGCCACTCACACATGAGATCTGAGTAAGTCTCCAGAACCCATGTGAAAAAGCTGGGCATAATGGCATGTACCTATAGTCCTAGCCAGCTCTGGGAAGGCAGAGGCAGGCATGCCCTGGGGCTTTCTGGCCAGCTAAGCAAGCCTAACTGGCAAATTCCAGCCTAAAAAAAAGAAGGTGGCCAGCACCTGAAGAACAGTGCTTGGGGCTGACTTCTGGCTTCCTTTTGCTCGCATGCACACACACCTGAATACATACATATACATATATTCATACAAAAAGAAAAATTGTTTTCAGGAAAAAAATATTTTACATGTTATCTAGTTTCCATATGGTAATTCTATTCTTGATTTTTTTTTCCCCTAAAATAAACACTGCTGTGTGAAATTCACAACATAATCCCCCCATGTTTACTCCTATTCGTGTTTCTTAATTATCTCACTTAAGGTCTTTAGAAAAAAGTCATGAAGGGACTTTGAGGGGAGGGATTGATCCCTGCCTCTTAGACGTTTCCATTGTCCCTTAAACAGCTATAGAGTGAGCTGTGTGGGGCAGCCATGCCTAATGGCAGGCCTCTAGTTCCTAGCCAGGAGGAAAAGGGTGCCCTTTCTTCACAACAGGAATCCTGCCTTCCAATGGCCCTGTCCTTGCTTGCTGTTTCAGGAGAAGATGGCTCTGAATTCACGGGCATTTCTGAGAACACCATCACACCCTTTCCCACCCTTCATCAAGCATCCCTCTCTTCACACCTCAGTAGATTCACACCACAGCCATCATCAGAGGAAAGGAATGGTGTGTCTCCTGTTATCCATCAACAAAGGAAGTAGGAGCAGCAGCTGCTGTTACACGAATTGTTAGATGGTCTTATTAATAAAAATCCAGAGGCAGGTATTAGGGTGAAATCTGAAAGGTCAGAAAAACAGAACAAGCCACAGCCAACCTTACCTCACCAACCTTACTTCGCCAACTCCTCAGCTGATCTTGTTTCCTCAGACTGAAAGCCTCTGACTCCTCACTGGAATGGATCTCAGCTGAACTGCTGCTAAAAAGCCTAAAAGCTTAAAATTCTCTAGTTCCTGGTCCTCACACCTAATACAGCTTTCTGCTTCCTGCCATCACTTCCTGGGATTAAATATGTGTGTCTTTCCCAAGCAAGACGTGAGATCTCAAGTGCTGGGATTAAAGGTGTGTGCCATCACGCCTGGTTGTTTCCAGTGTGGCCCTGAATTCACAGAGATCCAAATGTATCTCTGCCTCCCAACTGTTAGGATTAAGGGTGTGTGCCACCATTTTCTGGCCTCTACGTCTAATCTAGTGGCTGTTCTGTTCTCTGACCATCAGGTAAGTTTATTAGGGTGCACAATAAATCAACCACAATGCCACTCTAGAATGTGTACAAGGAAGAGCTAAAGTGCTGGGCTGGGTCAGCCAGGGCTCAGGAGCTGGGCATAGTGGTGCATGCCTATATAGTTTCAGTTCCAGCACTCAAGAGGCAGACAGATGCAGAAGGATCAAGAGTTCAAGGCCAGTCTGAGCTGTACTCACGACCTTGCATTCATAAAAGGAACCAAGGCTTAGAGAACCGATCTGAGTCATGTTAGCCAGCAAGTCCTCAGCTGGGAACTGAAGTGGGCAGTCAGATGACCGGGGATAGATGAGTCCTGAGGCATCAGACAGGAACCAGGGATATGTGCTTGCAAAAGCAGTAAATTTTCAATTGCTCTTGTCCCCATATTTTTTTCATGTTATATTCTCAATATTTAAAACAAGAAGGGTTGACATTCTTACATCAATCCAGGCGACACCCCCTCTAAGCACATGCATCTGCTAGGGACACATGTATTGGTTCATGCAGTCAACATCCACACAGCCCCATAGCCAAGAACGTGTGTGTAGTACACAGCTGAGGAGCTGTGTGGGGACAGCCTGGCAGGCAGACTCTGGTTTCTAGTCATAGAAAAGGGAAGTCTTTCCTCTTCATTAGGGATCCTGCCTTCAGCTGGCAATGTCCTCACTTGGAAGGGTTCCGGCAGAGGCCAGTCTTGTCTGAGCATTTCCCTCTCTGCCCGCATGGCATTTCTTTGTTGTATGCCACACGTGGGGGACTTGTAGAAGTAGGAAGAGGCGGCCAGTTTCCTGGGCTCCTGCATCTGCCGGTGTTTAGTGTTTAGTGGTTGAAAGTGTGTTGTTCCTGGTGATGTCATTGTGCCTTTTAAATATTCCCAAAATACTCTTCCCCAAAGGCTTTTCAAAAGACAGTGAATGTTTCTCTTCACCACCTGCAGAGCTTTCTGCTATCTGAAAAGAAAAAGGCATGGTAAAGACTGGCTCCCCAGCTCAGCACGTGGCCACGAGCACACAACTAGGTGAGCTGCAAGCCGTGCTGAGAGATGACTTCCGTGTTGTCCTGAGAAATATATAGACATTTCCCTATATTTATTTAGGGTGGAAGTAGAAAGAGCAATCGTCCTTGGGCTGGGGGATTTTCAAATAGCATTTCAAAAGAGGAAGCTGGGATTCCGTTAACAGTTGCTGTACCACTGCCTAGAAATGGTGGTTTCTCCAGATGAGGATGGGCCACTAGGCGTGGCTGGGCGGGTCTACCGATTTCCACCGGGTTGGCTGCTCTCAGCTGGCTCCTCCATTCACAGTAGGTGGTGTTTAGACTCTTGTGTCAGCCTTGCTAAGGTATGGTTACTGAGTGGCTTTTCCCGGGGAGCTGTGACAACAGACCAAAGGACCTACCCCAGCCAAGTCTACTTTCATGAGCCAAGGAATTTGAGGGGTTCCTTCAGAGAGTGTAGGGGACTCAGCAGCTGTGTCTCTGGAGTTCTCTGTAAAACCTACGGGCATCTTCACCCGAGAGTCTCCTCTGGCTGAGAAAATGTTTTGAAGCTCTCGTTGGCATCAGCAGGCAGTTGACTCTCAGTAAAGGGTGCCGAGGGCTGTGGGAGTATACAGCAGGTGACAACTTGTTTGATGAGTCGACCCACCAGACGTATAACTCCCCCTGGGGAGCCTCACCTGGCAAAGCCGTGGGGTCACTGGCTGTGGAAACCAGTTGTTTGCTGTCTGTAACTTCCTCGGGTGCCACTGTGATGCTCCCTGGTAAGAGCAGCTTCGGGGTCCCTTCCACAGCCCTGTGGTAGTGTGTTTTACATCTCTGGGCACACAGTTAGCTGTGGATTTCTGTTTAAGCTGTATAATTCTGATGAGCAGAAATATTACCAGAATATTCTTCTTTACTGAGAGAGGAAAGTAACAGTATTCTCCGTCTCAAAGACAACCTTTTACACATTTTGCAAAGACCTCAGAACTATTCCAAAACACACTAAGCTGCCCCTACAGAATACACACAGACTAATTCCCAGGTGTTGTTTATCGCTAAATCAAGGCCAGGCTGTTTACATCAAGACACAGTCCTTGCAGTAGCTCCCTTCTGCACCTACCCTGACTGCTCAAGGTTCAGCCCCTCACCAACTTAGAGCTATGTGCATGGGTCAATGTGACATTACTAGCCTAAGAGAAACTACGTGACTTATCTTGCGTCTTGAGAATGGGTAGGGCCCTGAAAATGTGACTTATGATTGTCCAGGGTTTGGCTGTGGAGCAGCAGTGGTGGTGTGGAGAGAGAGGCTGTGTAGAGCTGTGTGAGAGCTGCTGCAGAATGTGAGGTGTGTGTGTGTGTGTGTGTGTATGTGTGTGCTGAGTGTGTGTGTGTGTGTGCTGAGTGTGTGTGTGTGTGTGTGTGTGCTGAGTGTGTGTGTGTATGTATGTGTGTGCTGAGTGTGTGTGTGTGCTGAGTGTGTGTGCTGAGTGTGTGTGTGTGCTGAGTGTGTGTGTGTGCTGAGTGTGTGTGTGTGCTGAGTGTGTGTGTGTGTGCTGAGTGTGTGTGTATATGTGTGTGCTGAGTGTGTGTGTGTGTGTGCTGAGTGTGGGTGTGTGCTGAGTGTGTGTGTGTGCTGAGTGTGTGTGTGTGCTGAGTGTGTGTGTGTGTGCTGAGTGTGTGTGTGTGTGCTGAGTGTGTGTGTGTGTCTGAGTGTGTGTGTGCTGAGTGTGTGTGTGCTGAGTGTGTGTGTGCTGAGTGTGTGTGTGTGTGCTGAGTGTGTGTGTGTGTGTGTGTGTGTGTGTGTGTGTGTGTGCTGAGTGAGAGATGAAGAAGAAGGAGCATTAGAGAAGTGTGAGGGAGCAAGTGGATGAAAGAGTGAATGAGTAAAGAGTGAGTGAATAATGTAGGAGAAGTACGTGTGTGTGAGTGAGGGGGGGGCACTGAATGGAAGAGCTGTTGCTGCTGCTGTGTAGAGGAGCTGTGCCTAGGAACTGTGGAAAGTGCTGTGTGGTGAGAGCGCTATGTAAATGAGATGTTTAGCTGCATTGTGTGGAGACAAGGAAGATGGAACTGTACAGAAAAAAGTGTGTAGAAGTGAAATGTATGTAAAAGACAGATGCGTAGCCATGTGAAAAATGTATGTCTGTAAAGATATGTAGGGGTGTGCAGTAGTGTGGCGATATGTAGCAGTTTCCTTATTTCACCAGTCATAGATAGATTGAAATTTCTTCCTAATTACCCTCAGATAAACAAGTTTCCTATCCCGTGTACTCTGAGGCATTCCTTTTATTACCCTGAGCGGATCGTGGGAGCTGGTCTCTCACAGTCTGTGTTAAAGGGGAATTTTCCTCTAGTAGCTGGTGGCCTTTTCCAATCAGTGGAAGGTCCCCCAGAGAAGAAGTCCTAGGGACCATGTCCAGTGCCGCCGCCTCCTTTCTCTAGACTCGCGGGTGTCTGAATGTCAGGTTTGCCTCCTCAGCCCCTTCAATAGCGTGAGCCAGGTTCTTACATGAACCCCAGGTAAAGATGTCGATGTGGGCATGGGTGTAGACAGATCAGTCTGTGTCTGACTGGGTGGCCAGATGCTGTCGAGGCCCAGGCTGCCTGGGATGATCTCGAGTACTGTGACTCAGACTTTCCTCCACGGGCTCATGCAGGCAAACTCCTGTCTGTTCCTTAGTGCTGGGGGAGACCAAGGGAGGAAACAGAGCTCAGGAGGCTGTTGAAACACCACCCAGGAGCTAGTTCAACCTCTGCCCAGCCTCATGCTGTTGACTGAGGACTGAGTCACAGAATTGACAGTGGGTCAGGGGTGGGGATGACGTTCACCTCGTTTAGGGCGCCACCAGGATCTTTGGGGAGGGATAAGAATGTGGCTGAGCCTCCTGTGTCATGAAGTACTTGGTACTTCCAAAGCACAGATACCAGAACTTTTAAAAGCCAGATGTGATAGTACATGGCTCTAAGTCCACAAGTCAGGGGACAAGGCAGGAGGATCATGGGTGTGAGGCCAGCTCAGGCTGTGTAATGAGTTCCCAGACAGCCTCAGCTATACAGAAAAATCCTATCTAAAAATACAAGAGTTGGGTAGCTTAGTGCTAGAATACTTGCCTAGCATGTTCAAGTGTCTGGTTTTGATCAACACACACACACACACACACACACTCACACACACTCTCACACACACTCACACACACTCTCACACACACTCACACACACTCTCTCTCTCTCACACACACACACACATACACACACACACTCCACCTCCCAAATAGTTCAGATTAGAGAATGGTTTGCCCCCCCCCCCGTGTGTGGTTCTTTTTCTCATTCATCAAAAATATTCCAAAAGTTTAAACATCCTCTTGGCCAATCTAGAAAATACCTCTTCTTGTTATTTCTCCTCAGTGCAGGCTGGTTGAAAGGAGCTAACCTGAAATTAACCCTCAGAATGAGCCTTATTAGGAGAGAGCCTCATGACTGTGGACCACCATGATCAGGCCTTGAAGGGGGGAGCACTGGAAGAGGTGGCCACCGTGTACCCTGTGACAGGGGCCTTCAGTTCAGAGAAAAAAGGGGGCTTCTGACTCACAGGTGTTCGGGGTGGGGAGGTGATGTGTGCTCCACGCCTCCTGACTTAGTCTGGTTTAGGCTATATGCCAAAGGGAAGGTACTAAGTGGGACCATAGACTTGTCTGCAGCTAGCTATATGGAGAGGGCAGCATGCTTGCTAATCAACTCTGCCCCAGAGAGCTGCATGCTGTGGGATGGTCTTTCTGTATGCTGTGAGTATGTGTTGCTACCATTGGTTAATAAAGAAGCTGCTCTGGCCTATGGCAAGACAGGTTAGAGCCAGGCAGGAAGTCCAAGCAAAGAGACAAAGAGAAGAGCAGAGAGAGGGCAGACGCCAGCCCATCGCCCAGGGAGCAACATGCCAGCAGACCAGTAACGCCATGACCACATGGCAATACATAGATGAATGGAAATGGGTTGATTTAAGATGAAAGAGCTAGCTAGCAAGAAGCCTGAGCCATAGACCAAACAGTTTGTGATTAATAGTAAGCCTCTGACTGGTTATTTGGGTACCAGCAGGCAGGAAAGATTTATCCGGCTACAGCTGCTAGCAGGGATAGCCTGAATTCTGGGGAGGGAGGGAGGGAGGGCAGGAGAGAGGGAGGGGAGGAAGGGAAGGAGGGAGACCCAGAGAGGCGGGGCTAGAAGTTCTGTGATCTAACACTTTGGCCTACCCCTGCATCCCATCCATCTCCAAATGCAACCTGGACGTTGTCTTCCACACCTCCTTGGCTCTCTGCTCCACCGTCACTCTGTGTCACTCTACCCAGCCTTACCCTCAGACGCTCGGGGAACCGAAAGTAAACATTAAAGTGGAGGAATAATTAAAGTGGGGAAGCTGGTGCGTGGTAGCAGCTAGCTGATAATTGATTTTGGAGGGTCTTTGGGAAGCTGTGAGGATGGTGATAATAGAGAGGGGATCAGCACTACAAAGCCTTAGGTTTACTCAAAGGAGCTTGGGGAGGGTTGTCAGAGGCCTGGACCTTCCCTGTGTGCATGTGTGGAGGCCAGAGATCAACATCTAATATCCTCCTCCATTGCTCTCCACGTTGTTTATTTGAGACAGGATCTCTAACTGAATCTGGAAGTTATCAGTTCAGCAAGACTAGCTGGCCAGCGAGCTCCAGGACTCCTCCTGTCGTTGCCCCCCCCCCCCCCCCCCCCGTGCCTTCCTAACTAGCATTAAGATTACAGGCACTTGTGGCCTCTCCTGGCTCTTTATGTGGGTGGTAACTTTCGAACTCAGATCATCTTATGCCGCAAGCACTTAACCACCTAAGCTGTCTCCTCAAACCCTAACCTTCACTCTAAGGGAGAGAAAATCAAAGTGGAAGCATTGGCAGGATGGAGAGACTGCTCAGCAGCTGAGAGCACTCGGTGCTCTTGAAGAGGACCCGAGTCCTGTTCCCAGCACCCATGTCAGGCACCTCACAACCGCCTGGAACTCCAGCTCCAAGGATCTGATGTCCTCTGCTGGCTTCTGCCAGCACCCACCCACTCATGGCATACATTCAAACAGACACACACACACACACACACACACACACACACACACACACACACGAATAAAAACAACGGAAGCCTTTAAAAAGAATCCACGATTTTGCCTTTCCTTAGCCCACCAGCTTCCCAGGGCCCTTCTTCACAGCAGGGCTGCATCCAGTGTGTGAGGAAAGTGATCCTGGTTCATTCAGCATCTTCTTGAAGGCAGGCAGGTTGACAAAAACACACAGCTATGAAATCAGGAACCTATAGACGACAGAGAAAATGTTTTCCTTCTAATTACTGATTAGGAACACCAGCATTTCAGTTTATAAATTAAAAAAGAAAAGTGCTACTTGTGGAGAGGGAGGTCTGAAACCCCTGAAAGCCACTCGTATGGAGAACCTGCAGTTTGGGGCAGTAGGGGAGGGTTAGTCAGCCACACACTGCATTTCTTTCCATCTCTGTTTATCAGTTATACAAGTACTCTCCAATCGTGCACACTTCAGTGAGTGACAAAGGAGACGCGCTGTAGACTGCATTCTTGAGTGTAACTCATTGCAGACCACTGCTATACATCTTGAGTGTAACTCATTGCACACCACTTCTACACATCTTCAGTGTAACTCATTGCACACCACTTCTACACATCTTCAGTGTAACTCATTGCACACCACTTCTACACATCTTCAGTGTAACTCATTATACACCACTGCTATACATCTTGAGTGTAACTCATTGCACACCACTTCTATACATCTTGAGTGTAACTCATTGCACACCACTTCTATACATCTTCAGTGTAACTCATTGCACACCACTTCTATACATCTTGAGTGTAACTCATTGCACACCACTTCTATACATCTTGAGTGTAACTCATTGCACACTGTTGCTGGAGGGCTTCTCTCCAGGTTCCCCAAGCCCCACAGTCCCACAATCCACTTATAAAATAATCACTCAGACGCTTATATCACTTATAAACTGTATGGCCGTGGCAGGCTTCTTGCTAACTGTTCTTTTATCTTAAATTAACCCATTTTTATAAATCTATACCTTGCCACGTGGCTGGTGGCTTACTGGCGTCTTTACATGCTGCTTCTCCTGGCGGTGTCTGCAGTGTCTCTCTCTCCTTCTTCCTGTTTCCCCAATTCTCCTCTCTCCTTGTCCCACCTATACTTCCTGCCTGGTCACTGGCCATCAGTGTTTTATTTATATGGAGATATCCACAGCAGCACACCACTTCTATACATTTGGGGGTTATTTTTCCTGCTGGAGATACAAGAGATTTCTAAAACTCCCTTCACAGATGAGTAGTAAAGCTTGATGATCCATGGTTAGATCATTTGACGAGGTGGATACAGCGGAGCATGCCCGGAAGCCCACACTCCAGAGGCAGAAGCAGACAAGTCTCTGAGTTCAAAGACTGGTCTATACAGTGAGTTCCAGGTCAGCTAGGACTATCCAGTGAGATCCTGTCTCAAAACACAAACCAAGCTGGAGAGATGGCTCAGCAATTACAAGAGCACTTGCTACCCTCGCAGAGTACCTGGGTTCAGTTCCCAGCACCTACACGGTGGCTTCCAGTCACTAAAACTGCAGTTCTGGAAGATCTAATGCCTCTTTTGGCCTCTATGGGCACTGTAGACATGTAGTACACAGACATGTGTGCAGGCAAAATACCCACCCAGATACATAAAAATAATCTTTTTTTAAAATCTCTTGATGGATGTGATCCGCCCTCATTTCTGATGGCTCATGCTTCTGTGACCCCTCCATGCTTGTTAAACTGGTTCCTTCTTACTTCACAGATCTCCATGTCACCCCCTCCATGTGGGATGATGGGAGAAAGGCAGCACACAGGCTTGATGCTCAGAACACTGACCCCACCCACTAGCCTCCACCCATGCCACACCTCCTTTCTAAGACAGTACTTCCTTATCTAACAATCAGAAAACCCTACTCTTGCCTGCCTCCTACTGAGGCTGAGCCAGGTGAGGTCACACATGTTGAAAATCTCTTTGAAATCTAAGTAAAAGTTCCCATTGTCATCTTTATTTTTTTTAAGTTTATGTTGTGTGAATGTGTGTTGTAGCCAGATAAAATTTTCCCATTCACCAGTACCCGAATAACCAATCAGAGGCTTAATATTAATTACAAACTGTTTGGTCTATGGCTCAGGCTTATTGTTAGCTAGCTATTACATCTTAAATTAACCCATTTCTATTTATATATTGCCATGTGGCCATGGCGTTACTGGTCTGCTGGCATCTTCCTCCTTGGGCAGCCAGATAGCATCTGCCCTGACTCTGCCCTCCTTTTCCCTGTCTCTCTGCTTGGATTTCTTTTCTGGCTATAGTCTGTCTTGCTACAGGTCAAAGCAGCTTTTTTTATTAACCAATGGTAGCAACACATATTCACAGAGTACAGAAAGACCATCCCACAGCAGTGTGTCACATATAAAAGTTATGTGTGTGCATTATATTTATACATGTGTATGTGCTGGTATGCACGTGTGTGTGTGTGTGTGTGTGTGTGTGTGTGTGTGTGTGTGTGGCCAGAGGAGGATGCCAGGGGCCCTGCTCTATCGTTCTCTGGTTCATCCCTAGAAAACAGTCTCTCCTTGAATCTGGAGTCAGCCTAGTAGCCAGGAAGGACAGGAGTATGAACACTGAGCAGGCAGAGGCTCATATTAGGGAGCTGAATTCAGTGCCCCCCTGGAATAGTGGGTAGTCAGGCACATTCCTCTCAGGGGCTCCCCTCCACTTCAGTCACTCCGTTTTTATCCACAGGGCTGCAGTGATCATCTGGGGAGATCGCAGCTGCCAATGCCTTCTCAGCATTGTAAAGATCTGTGACAATGTTAGCTTCCTGTTACGATGTGATCCGCCAGTGATAACAGTGTATGGAATGGTCCTTAAGCCATGAGTAATGCTGTGCTGTCACAGGAGTGTTGACGGTGCAGAAGGCATCGGTGCCAGTGAGCTGTTCAGTTTTGTCCTCCCTCGGTAGGGAACTAGTAGTGGCAAGGCTTTGCTTTGTTGCACTGGTGACGATAGACACTGTAGTAGTGGATGCTCACTGTCAATTTAATGGAATTTAGAATCACCTAGGAGACACACCTCTGGTGTGTCTGTCTGGGGAGGTATTTCCAGAGAAGTTAGAGAGAAGACTCACTCTGAACATTCGTGGTACTATCGTGTGGCCAAATAAAAAGAGGGGGAGGACAAAGCTGGACGACCGCTCCCACACATCTCTCTGCCTCTTGGTCTGCCACGTGGACAAGCAGCCTTACAGTCCCATTCACAGGCAGGAGCCACTCAGGTCGATACACCTTCCTACGTGATGAACTACACTCTCAACCCACAATGTCTCCTTTATCCCCTGAGTCTTCGTGTCAGGCATTTGGTCTTGATGGCAAGAGAAGTACCCAACACAGGCTCCGTTTTCCCAGAGGAAGAGCCTCACGCCAATCAGCTGATGCCCTGCACATAATCCCACCCTGTGCAGCTGTGCAAAGGCAGCGGCCTGTCCGCACATCCACGTGGGGATAGGAAGTGGAGTATTGGTTGACTGGAGAATGGTGGCTAGAGACCTGACAACCTGTGGTGGGAGCTGGAATTTCTCTGAGCATTTACATGAGGAGCTGACGAGATATGAACTTCAGTTGAGTTATGAACATTTTCCCACCAGTTATCAGCACACCACATAGAGAGCCAAAAACGTGCAGTAAGCAGAGCTGTGTTCGTGGCTTTACAGCCTCCATCTCAGGCCATTACAGACACCCTTGACTAGCATTAACTGCATCACTGCAGGGAGCTTCTAGACTCCATGTTTGTGTGTTACAGGTTATGTTTATATAAAATCCGTGCCTATATGCATGCTGTCTTGGTCAGTTCAGAGAAAATAGGCTATCCCATAGCAGGTCCCCTTAAACTTTAGTTTAAGGCTATGGAAAGTCACCTTGCCTCATTGTACCCATAAAGCCTAACTCCTCAATGCAGACTCAAAGTGACAAAAGGCTGGCTATAAGAATCAATGCTGTGACACAAAGAAGTGTCCACAGCACTCAAGAGAATCTTGGTGGTCAGAGCAGTGGGACTTCTCCAGTCTCACCTCAGTGGAGATGCAACCTCAGTGCAACCGAGCATAAACAACCCCTCAGATGGTCCAGAATGAGACCACACCTCCTCTCATTGTCCAGCAGATATCCCCAAATTAGCACCTCTCCTGTAGAACATACCGAGTGTGGGAAGAGGCATGACTGCACCTCCAGAGACCCCTAGCATCCTGTTCACTAAAGCATGCTTCCTTTCACCCCTCATGAGTGTGTGTGTGTGTGCGCGTGCATGCGTGCGTGCGTGCGTGTGTGTGTGCGTGCGTGTGTGTGTGTGTGTGTGTGTGTGTGTGTGTATGTGTGTGTGTAGAAGGCCAGATTTCTTTCCTTTTCCTTCCCTCCTACTTCCTCTTCTCTCCTTTCTTTCCTTCCTCCCATTCTTTATTTCTTCCTGCTCAGTACTAGAGACTGAACCCAGGCCCATGAGAAAAGAGCTCTACCATAGAACTATATACCCAACCCAAATAAACACTCTCTTTGCAATGTCTGGATTCTAAACTCTGGACCATCTGCATGCCAGGAGAGTACTGTACCACTGAGCTACAATCCCAGCCCTTACCGTTGGTTGCTTAGTTGGGTGGTTAGCTGATTGATTGGTTCATTAGTTGGTTCATTTGTTTGTTCATTCATTGATTCATTGGTTCATTGGTTTGTTGGCTGGCTGGCTGGTTGGCTGGATGGATGGATGGATGGTTGGTTTGTTGGTTGTTGGTTGGTTGGTTGGTTGGTTGGTTTGCCTGGTTGGCTGGCTGGCTGGTTGATTGGTTGGTTGGTTTGCCTGGTTGGCTGGCTGGCTGGCTGGTTAGTTGATTGCCTGCCTGGCTGGTTGGTTGGTTGGTTGGTTGGTTGGTTGGTTTGCCTGGTTGGCTGGCTGGCTGGCTGGTTGGTTGGTTGATTGCCTGGCTGGCTGGCTGGTTGGCTGGCTGGCTGGTTGGTTGGTTGGTTGGTTGGTTTGCCTGGTTGGCTGGCTGGCTGGCTGGCTGGTTGGTTGATTGCCTGGCTGGCTGGCTGGCTGGTTGGTTGGTTGGTTGGTTGATTCATTGGCTGGCTAGCTGGTTGGTTGGTTGGTTGGTTTGCCTGGTTGGCTGGCTGACTTGGTTAGTTTGCTTGGTTGGCTGGTTCTGGATGGATGGATGGATGGATGGATGGATGGATGGATGGATGGATGGTTGGTTGGTTTGTTGGCTGGCTGGCTGGTTGACTGGCTGGTTGGTTGGTTCATGGCTGGTTTTGCTGTGAACTGAATGTGTGACTTCACAAATTCTAGGCAAAAGGTTGATTTTGTTTTATGGGGCTGAGAGTAAAAACTAGAGCCCTGAGTGCTCTAGGAAAGCGCTCTGCCACTGAGCCTATCATTTTATTTACAGAAGATTTCCCCTAGAAGTGTGAGATATACTGAGAATCACTGGAGAACTGTACCCTCAAACATTTCCTTCATCTGGGTTTTCATGCCTGTGCATGGCATTCCTAAGAACAAATAACAGTTCCTTCTATGCCCCAGAAACCTATTCACTACCAGTGAGCTAATAGAAATAAAGTGGGGTTCAGTCATAGCCTCGGAGCAAACAGCATAGATAGATGTGAATAAGAGCTAGGGATAAAAACAGGTCAAGCTCCAAAAGCCAACAGAGATGAGAAGGGCCCTGCTGCAGTGTTTTAGGAATTCAGATTAACTTTGATCAAACTCCCAAGACATGCTACTGTAAACAGGAAAGATGAGACACATCTCAGCCTGTCAGTGTATCATCCTATAATCTAAAAATACTGAAGAGTGAGGGGTGGGCTCAGTTTCCTCTTGACATCACCTAGATGTATCCAACAACTGTCTGACCAGTGGAGAGCAGGTTCTGATTAGCAGCCATTCTCTACCCAATGTTAGTAACCCTCCTACTGTGTGTGCATTTTGGGCAAGCATTTCCATTGTTCCAGAAGAGTCAGACGCATGGCTTCCCTATAAGCTACCCCGAGGCAGAAAATTCTGCAAAAGTGTGAATGGTTTTGCTCTCAGAACAGTGCAGGGGTAACAGCTCAGCAGAATGGGGGTCCTGCTCCATCCGAGCTTTCTTGATCCTGGAGGGAGCTCCAGAGCTCCGTCTGTATCATAGAGTCATCCCAGTTCACAGGCACAGACTGCTGATCCTGAGTGCTAAGGCCAGAAGGTCCAGAAAGCAATAGAAGACTACCAACCCCACCATGGTTGCTCTGCTGATGGGACTAAATCTTTGGAGCTGCTCAAGATGGTGAAAGGCACAGGTCTCATTCCACCGCTGACTCCACCAAGGGCATGGTGGCATAGCCAGAGGACCCTCAGTTTCTTCGTCTTCAGAACAGGAAGGGGGAGAGAATGGCAGGAATGGATGAAATCATGGTCATTGCCCTACTGTGAAAGTGGCGGATTCAATAAGAGAACTATTGGGAATGAATGTGCCTTAGGAGTTCTGAGGTTGTTTCCCTTCACAGAGAGGATAAATGAATGTGAATGTGTCCCTGAACGACCACTCTGCTAAGCATCCTCTCTTACTGCAGTATCTCCAGAGACGGGGCAATCTAAGAAGACAAGCAGTAAAGATGCCCAAAGGCTCCAGTCTAACAAGGTGTCAAGGCCCTGTACGAAGACAAAGTATTTTCCATGCAGGCTGCCCCAGGGGTCCGTGTGACCAGCCGACCTCATTGAACTGACTCTGGCATTTGAGAGAATTAAATGTGAAATACTGGGGAAGTGCCATGGACACTGTCCTTGCAGAATGCTGTAACCTCTACAGAAACCAGCTTGGCAAAAATCTATCACAATTATAAATACATTTAATCTGTGACCACAAATTTGCAATCCTAGAACTTGCCCTGCAGGAATATTTGTGTGGAGTGGTATTTATATGAATTTATTCTCTGAGCCATCTTCCCTGAAACAGTCTAAGAGTGAGAACAGCTCTGCTCATCAATAAAGAACTGGTTAAAAAATTAATTATAGTCCCAATCACAAAACAGAACACTGTGCAACCAAGGATACTATGCTGGAAACATGCTGGATTGATAGAAATTTACCCAGAATGCACTGCAAAAATAGAAGAACAGCATACACATACATACACACATACACACACACACACACACACACACACACACACCACCCACATTTAAATTCAAGTGCATCCTTAGATATCTGGAAATCACTTTTTCCGGGTACCTGGAAAGAAACATCTATATGTGGTGTTCTAGCATCGTTTCTGTTGCTGTGAAAAAATGCCGTGACTAAAAGCAACATTGGAGAGGAAAGGGTTTCTTCAGCTTACGATTCCAGGCTTAAGTCCACCATTGAGAAGTCAAACGTTCAGTCATATCACATCCATGGTCAAGAGCAGAGAGAAACAAAAGCCACACAGTTGCTTGCTTGCTTTTTAGTTGGCCTTCTTAGGTAGTTCAGGGCTCAACCTAGGAAATGGTGCCTCCCACAGTGGACTAAATCTTACTGATCAATTAAGAATCAAAACAGTTCCTTACAGATACGTCCAGTGGTCAACTCCATCTAAATAATATCTATTAAGACTCTTCCCAGAGATGATTCTAGACTGTGTCAAGTTGACAGTTAAAACTACCCTGCACATGTGGTAAGCTAGGAAGCAGGAAAATAAGACAGGCAGGGATGTAGGTGGTGATGAGAGTTCTCAACACATGACTCTGCATAAACAATTCCCCCAGATACACTGGGCTTCTCTGCAAGGAAAACAGTCATCTAGCCAAAGGTCAAGTGAACGCTTTACAGACAAACATCAGAAAAAAAGAATGATCATTTCGTCTTTCCACATTATGCTCAGGAACTAACAAACTGTAACTATGGCCAGGGACAGTGAGGCTCACATCAAAAGTGCTCACTACCTGGCCCTTCACTGAAAAATTTGCCAACATCGACTTTAAATTAGGGGATGTCCACAAAACAGCTGTGACCAAGCCTATTCATTAGCTTCTAACATGGAAGAATTTTGTCTTCTTGAAGCCAGCTCTTCTGTCCACCATAATTTATGCACCAAAAGAATGAGACTGGATCTGTACCATTGCCTGCAGACCATGAACTCGAGGACAGATGGGCCCAGCTTGCCTTCAGCTTTGCCCCTTACCACTGCGTGCCTTGCAACAATGTAACCCCTGAAACTCTGTTACTCATCTGGACAGTTCTTCCCTTAATGGGGTTGTTTCAAATGTCAAGCATTTAATGTTAGCAAGGAGCTTAAACATATCTGTTAATGTTACCCTCTAACGCTATGATTATTTTTAAAACAGGGTGACGATCAACTAAATGTGTTTGGAGAGGACACCATGGGAGGTGAGTTTCCTTTGCTAATCAGAACACATCGATTCAAATTTGCTTTCTTTGTTTAACACCAACTAAGATTAAAAACAACAGTGTGCTTTCCCCTGGCCAGTGAACATGAGTTATCCTGATGAGGAGCCAAAGGGAATCATTACTAAGAGAAGCATCTCCTAACTGCCCAGAGAACATGACTCCCGAGCAACTCAGTGAGAAGGGGATGTCAAGATGTTTGGGACACACTCACTGTCCTATCCCCACCAGAAGTCACACGTGTTACAGTGTAGCAAGGTCACATGGTAAAGAGTAATGTTCTTCAGCTCGGTTGGAACATAGAAGATTCAAAGTGGTAGTAACAGACAGTGAGGTTTATCTGAGGTGCAATTATGGCTAATTGAGTTGGAAACAGAATTTTTTTTTTCCCAAATAGCAATTACTGAACTGCGGTGTCCTTCTGGGAGCCAACCCAACACAAAGAGTGCTACTTTGTCATTTTTATCATGTTAAAAGTTTCTCAAAGAACTAGAGAGTGCTAGAGAGTGTCTAACATGCTCATAGCCATGGGCTCAATCTCTAGACTTCCATAACCTAAATATGATGGTGCACACCTGAAATCCCAATATTTAACAGGTGGAGCCAGAAGGATTATGAGTTCAAGATTATCCTCAGCTACATAGTAAGTTGGAGGCTAGCCTGGGATACATGAGACCATATCTCAAAAACAGTCACTTAAAAACTAAAATATCTACTCCATGCTAGCTATATGTGGAGCTGAAAATAGATCAAATTTAATAGTGTTTATAAAAGATGAGCTTCATAATTGCCTAAGTTAATACATTCTATCCTGTCTACTTGGGGAAAAAAAAGTCACCATGGTTTGTGGAAACAGGTGTATAGTATTGGCTGTAACTCACACAAGTGATTTGGCTTTTTAAATAACCCCAGCTCTAATTCCCCATTGGTCCATGAAGGGCTAGATAAACTGTTATTTGATGAGAACAGAAACAGCAGTTGTGTGAAAATAACAGTCACCAAATGATTGTGGCGAAACCCAGAATCATGAGCTGAAATAGAGCCATCACTCGGCCTGCCCACAGCCAGCTCGGTCTCAGCTGCATGTGGGATGGATGGCTGCTCTAGGAAGTTTCCTCTATCCCTGGTTATAACATCAGCACACTCACCGTAGAAGCATTTTAAAGTAGAAAACTAGAACCATCTAAAACCTTATGACCGACGACATTCGTGCCTACTGGTCTAGCCTGCCTCACTTCGGTATATCGTCTTCGTCTTATTTTTACCCTGATGAGAATCTATGTGTATGTATAAATATCATCACACTTTTTTAACATATTGTTATATAAGCATGTTCCCAAGTCACTAAAAATTATTTATACAACTTAGTAATTACTACATTGTATGAATATATGATTATCAACTAAAAAATAATTTTTGAACTGAAATAGGGTATAGCCATATGAGCTCTCCTGAAAAATAACCAAAATAACCACAATAAATGTGGCCACCTTCTTAAATTGCAAATATGTTCAAAGATGCCCAGGTAAGCTGGGATGCTGCAGAACATGTGAGGAATGCTCTGTATCTGACTTAATAGAAAATTCCAGATACCAGCTGAACCATGGCACAGGCCTCTAATCCCAGATGTTCAGGGGGCTGAGTCAGAATATTCAAAGTTCAGTGCCAGCCTAAACTACAGGGTGAATTCAAGGCTAACCTGCACCACTTAGTAAGACCCCCCACCCCAAATTAAAAAGTAAAATCCAAAGGACTGGGATAGGCTGAATAAATGATTCCACAGCTAAGAGTACTGTCTACTCTAGCAGAGAACCTGGGTTCAGCTCCCAGCATCCGTATGGAGGCTCACAGCCATCAACTCTAGTTCCAGGGGACCTGACACCCTTTTCTGACTTCTGTGGGTACCATGCACACATGTGGTGCACATGAGCAAGATAAGGATATAAAGTAAAAATAATAATAATAAACTGTAAGGGCTGGGGATAGCTCAGCAGGTGACTCCTTGCTTAGCATGTGTGAAACCTCAAGTTCCATATGCCAAAAAAACACACAATCACAATCTCTCTCCCTGTCCCCCAAAACCCCACATCCCTCCACTGTGCAGGTCAAGCCTGTGCTTGTGGGACCAGAAATGTAGCACGTGTCTCCTCGCCCCTGAGGTTCCCATTCTAACACTTGCCAATCCAGAATCACTTAGGATTTCACTAACTCCAGATGTTTTCACACTTTTCCCTATCTTGAATCATTTCTCCTTAAAGCAGTGGTTCCCCAAATTCAGACTTTGTTTTCACTGTCATGATTATTGCTATGTACTACTGATTCTATTTATTACTTGTTCGGTCCTGTTCTACAATCTGACTCATGAATAATAAATTAATATTGATATTTTAAAGGAAAATTTACATCACAACTTAAAATAGAAAGTGGCATTGTCTATTCTAGCTATAAACTATTCTTGTCTTCTAGACATCTTGCTGTTAATTTCTCCTTTATTCAGCAGGATGGTTGCAGATGTGAAGTACTGGGTCAGGGTGGGGCGGATCTGAAAGGAGGAGGAGAGGAGTGGGAATGACTTCAGTCAAACACAATGTGTGCAGATGTGAAACCCTTGAAAAAGAGAAGTGCAGGGTTGGGGACTTAGCTCAGTGGTAGAGCGCTTGCCTAGCAAGTGCAAGGCCCTGGATTTGATCCTCAGCTCTAAAAAAGAAAAGAAAAGAAAAAAGATAAGTGCTACATTTTAAAGTGAAAGAACAAACAGGGATATTTAAGGAAACTTAAATATAAAGTTTAAGATTGGCTTTATATGTAGGCATAGTGCACACCTGTGATCCCAACATCAGGGAGCTGAGGCAAAAAGAGTGGAGAGTTTGAAGTCCAGCTGAGTTTGAGGCCAGCTTGGGACACACAGAGAGACCCTGTCTCAAAAACAAACAAACAAACAATCTCCAAACCAAAAAACAAGCAAAAATGTTGGCTTTCCTTGTGAGTCACACTATTTGATGATGTCAGTTTTACACTTAGAATTAAAAGTCTGTATTAACTAAAAATACTGGGTCTGGGGGAAAGCCAACACCGTCACTACCATCTGTTTATCACTATTTATTTATTTATTTATTTATTTATTTATTTATTTATTTTTATTTATTTATTCCTTGTGAACTCAACTCTGCAGAACATGAGTAGAGTCAGGGCTTCAGTGCACTATTTCTTGCCAATAATTTAAATTATTCTTATTTTAAAGGCTTAATGGAGGATTTGAGAAAATGTAAAATTATTTTCCTGATGGGTGAGTAACAGCTCTCAACTTTTCTAATAGAGTTGCTAATAATATTGTAATAGCAGAAAAATTATATTCATCTCTCATTCTGTCCTGCTTTGAAATCATGTTCCTCTTTTGATCAAAATAATACCCCTGAGGTTTCCAGATGGTTGCGTGCATAAATAGGCGATCTAACTTTTTTTTTTTTTTTTGCCTTGTTGCTTTCCCGCATAGAAAAGGCAGGGCTGCAGGAGTGTCCGCCCCGGCTCAGCTCTATAGCAGAGGAATGCATTGCAAGGCCAAAGGGGATGCTGTGTGTCAGGGTCCAACGCTCCCCATTGCTGTTGGCTGTCAACCCTCTACTTAAGCCAAATGTGTGGCGACCACACGTGAAAACATCCCTCCCTCACCACATGCTGTATTCTGCACAGCTCACAGTCGAAATAGTCTAGTCTGGGGCTGGGTGTGCAGCCCAAGGCTAAAGCACTTGCCTAAAATATGTGGAGTCTTGGACTTGATCCCCAATAGCGCACACATACATACATACACACACACACACACACACACACACACACACACACACACACACACACACACCAAAAAAAATCATTTCTTTAGTGTCCTAGTAGAACGATACTTTCTAACAAGATGTGGGGAAAATGCCAGAGGATTCATACCTTCTGTGCACCGGCCATGCTCCAGGTTACCTTAGATGATCCTCAAACAACGCCATAGTTGGGTGGTCCAGCCTTATTCCATCTCTCCTACACAGACAAGAAAGCGACACTCAGTTAAGGGACTTGGCCAAGATCATGGAGTAGAGATCAGCTTTACTTGTGGACAGGAATAAACTGGTTTTGCAACAGTTTAAATGTGGGGAGGAGCTGGAGGGTGGCTTAGTGACAAGAGATCTTCCCAGTGATGTTCAAGGTCTTGGGTTCAGTCTCCAACCCTCTCCAAAATTTGTCAGGTCGGCAGAATGCCTCCCAAAAGTTACACTTTCCTGTTTATTATTCAAGTATGTGTGTATGTATGTGTGTATATATATATATTATGTATGTATATGTATGCACACACACACACACACACACATATATATATTAGCAAGTACCCACACCTTGTCCATTTTCTATTAAAGTATCTATCTATACTTATAAATAGTGACAGATCTCCTACCTCTTCAAGAATGGGAAAACAATGGTGTCTTCTTTTGCTAGAGTTTTCCTGCCTGGCCCACAGTCAGGACAAATCTCTGTCACCCGCCAATCCCACAGCTGCTTAGACCCAACCAAGTAAACACAGAGACTTATATTGCTTACAAACTGTATGGCCATGGCAGGCTTCTTGCTAACTGTTCTTACAGCTTAAGTTAATCAGTTTCCATAAATCTATACCTTGCCATGTGGCTCATGGCTTACTGGCATCTTCACATGCTGCTCGTCATGGCAGCGGCTGGCAGTGTCTCCCTTCCCCTTCCTGTTCTCTCCTTTCTCCTCTCTTAGTCCCACCTATACTTCCTGACTGGCCACTGGCCAATCAGTGTTTTATTTACTGACCAATCAGAGCAACACATTTGACATACAGACCATCCTACAGCAGTCTTCCCCAGAGAAATGCAATCAGATCAACTTCTAGACATGTGTGCTGACTTTAGGATACCACCTTGGGCACCTCGGGGGTAAATCTCCTTCATTGTCAGGTGGGGAGGATGGAGCCCAGAGAAGTTGAGAGACTGGTCAAAGTCACTCGGTTACCTGGTGGCAGTCTGGAGACAAGGATCTGTGACTACATCTCCCTGTGCCAGGTTCTCACCCTCATCACACTGTAACTGTCTGAGGGGACTGTGGCTGGGATGGAGCCAGACACCCCATCCTAAGGAAGAGAGTGATTAACTGATCACTTCCCCAGAGAAGTGTTCCTAAGAGTTAAAAAGCAGAAAGGAGCAGTCTGGGTGAAGCCTTGAGAGATCACGTGGGTAACGACCACAGGACAGCTTCCCTGAGGAGGCCATGTTGAGCAGAGGAGGAGGAGGTGGAAGGGCCTCATGGGAGGAGGCAGAAGGGAAACTCCAGCTGAGAACAGCATGTGTCTGTGAGACTCCTGAGATTTACAGGCTCGTTAGGGCTCCTTTGCTTGCCTCTAGTGGTCCTTAGCCATCAGTTCTCCCATACTTGTTTTGTATTTTTCTCAGGAAGTAAAAGTGTATTTCTTAACCTTTACTGAATATCTTAAATTCAAAGAAAAATAGGTCCTGCTTATGGCTTACTGAAATTTTAAGTCTGTTTCCTAGGCATGAAGGCTTCCTTATACCATAATATATTCTAGTCTCTGTTCAGATTTTGTATTAGAAACCAAATTAGGGAAAGGAGAGATCCTTTAAAGTTGATAATCTAGAAACTCAAATCCTTCATTATCATGTGGTTTTAATAATGTGATTCTCTAAAAGCTTGTAACAATAATACAGCATGGCTTCTCGTTACCATTACCACCTCTGGCAATATTATTTCCAATTTTCCCACTGCTGTGACTCAATGATTATCACTTGGAAATGCATTGTCAAATGTCGCTCTGTGGTCTGGGCATAGCCGAAAACCTCGGCTCGCCTGTCCCAAAGCCCTGTGCCCTTCAGAGAGTCAGAGAACACAGTGTGGAGTCACAGACAGCAAGACTGAACACGAGACCCTCCAGGTCCTCAGACCTCTCAGGCCCTCTTTCCCTGAACAGAAGAATTTTCTCCGATCTGACCAAATTCTCCTGTTTTTCTACTTATTGGTCAGCCGCTGTGCTGCTTAGGAAAATAAAACAATTTCCAGTTTAGACAGAAGGGACAAAGCCACTCTGATACAGGGAACTGACTTCTCTTTTCTGAGACAGCTATTAAAATTGAGGCCTAGGGTGTAAATACCCTGTGAAAACAGCAAAATGGCTGTATTATCACAGGTCAGTCTGAGGTCATAAAGTCCCTGAGAATACAAAGGGACAGCCAGAGCTGTCTGGGTAAATTTTCACAGAGCCACAGGATGTCAATGGTACAAATGTGGTTCTGTCTACAGAAGGCTAGTGGGCAGGAGAGCTGCCTCAATTGGTAGAATGCTTGCCTAGCACGCTCAAGGCCCTGGTTCAGTCCCCAGCACTGAAGGTAGAGGACCAAAAAGTCAAGGTCATCTTCGACTCCAAAGGACTTTGTGGATCGCCTAGGCTACATGAAACCATCTCAAGAAAAAAAAAAAAAATCCTGGATTGTGCCGTTTGCCATTAGCGTCTTAGCTCCAGCCAGAGCAGCAGCAGAACTGTAGAACCAGCAGCGCCTGGGTGGACATATTCACTGCTGTGCCTAAAACAGTTCATGTCCCAAACATTCTTGCCTGTATTCAAGTACCATCAGCTCCTGCAGAATGGCACAGGCCCGGCAGACTGTTCCCATTCCTGTATGCTGGCTGCTCCCAGCGTGTCCTTCCTGCTACATCCCCAGGTCAGGCTTTGACTGCAGCTCTGTCGTCCCTTGTCAGTCTGTTCCCCTGGAGATGGCCGGTCTCCCGTCACTCAAGGTCAGGCTTGACTTCCTGCTCCTGGAGGAAGTCTTTCCTAATCCCCAGCTCTGCTCCTTGGCGCTCCTTGTTCCTGGCGCATGGACCGCTCATTTGGATGGACTAGAACTAGTGAAAAAATAGATTTGTTGGAATAATGAATTCCTTAGGAAGTAGTGTAGTCTGTTTCCATAACAACCGACACAGCAATCAGGATTCCTGGACTAGAACTGGCAGGCAGGTTGCTGTGGCTGTGGCTATGGCTTGAGGTTGGTTATGTTCAGGTTAACTATGAGCTTCTATGATGCACAGTCCTCTCACTGAGAGCAGTGACTTCCCCCTAAGGCTGAGGCCCCGACCCCCTTAGGGCCTAAGCTGCTGTGGAGCAAGTGGGAATTCTCTCCACCACCCCAGTGGGAGGAATGCTCAGGGACAGTGTTCCCGCCTCACCAGAGGGGCAGGTGCAAGGATAAGCTTAGCTGACTCCTGACCCCTGCCGGAATATCACTGTTCTGCTGTTCCCGTTTGTAGAGAAGTACCTTTTCCAAAGACACAGACGCTGTCTCTGCAGGGAAAGCGAGCAGACCACATGGCTTTGTGGGGACTCCACAGGCTTTGGATACAGGAAGCTTTGCTCCATACAAGATGGGCCCGGCCACTCCTGAACACTGGGAGCCTTTGGAGAATGTGCTTCAAAGAGCTTCCCTGTGTCCCACCCAGGTGGCCTCCTGTTTTTCTTAACCTCCTCTACCACCCACCCTTCCTTCCTCCTTCCTCCTCCTCTTGAATGTTATCTTGCTATTGCCCAATCGATTTTTCCTTCTCCACTTTTCAATGTTGTCTGTGCCCAAAACATCACGTGATCTGAGTTCACATGGACTCACGAAGCCTTGACAGAAGTGCCGGCTATCAGTGTGTGGAAAACACATCTGGTTGATGGAGTGAGAGGCAATGCTAACGGCATAATGATGGAGCCACCACTCAACGCTGGAGCTTCCCGAGCGAGCGGCAGGACACAGATGGCCTTGTTTACGTTGGCATTGGTGCCGTGGGGAACTGTTTTTAAGGATTGTGATGGCAATCTTGATTGCCAACTTAATTGGGTTAATAAACACCTCTAGCTAGTCTGGGAGGGGTCTCCAAAGAGGATTGTTAGATCATGAGATCTCTGACCTAATCAGTGGAATTACTGAGGCTTTGGTAGATTCATAATAAGATGACATCATTGGGAGAGAGTGAAGGTGTAGGAGGCAGGACCTTGCAGGAGGAAGGAGTTCATGGGGACCTCTTCTGGGGGATTCCCGTACCCTTTTTCTCTGCTCCTTGGTTGCCATGATGAGAACTGTGCAGCTCTACCATGCTCTCATAACCATGATGGAGCAATCCCTCAGAAACTGTAGTCAATCTTCTGGCCTTTACGTTGCTTTTTATAGGTCTTTTGTCATAGCAGCAAGCCTAACTAACACAAGCCATCAGCTTTGGGAGTTATTCTGATAAGATTATGGTGTTTTTTTTTTTTTTTTAAGATTTATTTATTTATTATGTATACAGTGTTCTGTCTGCATGTATGCCTGCAGGCCAGAAGAGGGCACCAGATCTCATTACAGATGGTTGTGAGCCACCATGTGGTTCCTTGGAATTGAACTCAGGACCTCTGGAAGAGCAGCCAGTGTTCTAAGCCATCTCTCCAGCCCAGATTATGTGTTATTATATTCCTTGTTAGCCACTACACACGGTCCTATTTATTTTCCTAGAGAATTGAGAATTTTTCCCGAAATTCAGTATTAAATGATTGTTATGACTTCATTACAACCCTGTTGTCTTTACATTGTTTCCTGTTATGAAAGGACTATGAGTTATCTTTCAGAAGTATCTACTTGGGGATCAGCATGAATATGTTGGTTTCACCAACCCATATGTTGATTTAAATCTGATATAAAACATTATGATGCTTTCCATTGAACCTCACCGTGAGAGAAAGCAGCATCAGTTTAGCACTTGACACAGGCCAGGCACTAGAGAAAGCACGTCAATGTTAGTGGAGTGCTTGTGCCCAGACAAAGGACAAAATACCATTACCAGTGTTCATTCCCCCAGGAAGACAGAAAGGCAAACGATATATCAGAAAACAGTATACCTTGGGGGAGGAGTTGGAATCCACACATGCCACCAGCTGTTTCCCTGGAAGTGACAGGCTTTATTCACTCTAAAAACATGACTGGCGGATAGTGGAGCCTGACACATCCTAGGTGGTTCCTCAGAAAGTAAACAGATCTGCAGCCACACTGCCGTGGGTGCATCCAATCACACCTGATCTTGGAAGCCAAGCGGGGTCTGGGCCTGGATGGTACTTGGGAAGGAGGGATCAGGAATGGCATTCAGCTAAAAAGGACAGCTAGTTCAGCAATGTAGTCACACCCATACTCTTCCTCCAGGAAGCAGTTACTGCTCTGTGGCCCATGGCTTTATGTGAGCTTCCCTCTTCACAGTACCGACCAGTAAAAGGGCAGGGCAAGGTAATGCCTGCCCTAGGTGCCAGCACTCGGGAGGCAGAGGCAGGAGGAACTCTGTAAGTTTGTGGCCAGCCTGGTCTACATCAAATTTCAGGCCCGCCAGGGCTACATAGTGAGAATCTGTCTCAAAAGAATTAATATAGTGCATAGTTGTGAGTAATTATTTTTAATTAATTTTTTTCTGCTTCACCAAAGTATTCTTTTTTTTTAGTTTTTTGAGACAGGGTTTCTCTGTGTAGCTTTACACCTTTCCTGGAATTCACTTGGTAGCCCAGGCTGGCCTCAAACTCACAGAGATCCACCTGGCTCCGCCTCCCGAGTGCTGGGATTAAAGGCGTGCGCCACCACCGCCCGGCCTAAGTATTCTTGAGTGATACTGATTCAGGAACACTGTGGTGTGAAAACATGACCCAGTGAGATGGCTCACTGGTGAAGGCGGAGCTTTACCACCAAGCCTGAGGACTTGAGTTTGATCCCTGGAGTCTACATGGCAGAAGAGAGAATTCACTCTCACAAGTTGCCCTCTGACCTTCACACACATGTTGTGGCATGCATGCATACATACTAAATAAATGAATGTAAGAAAAATTAAAGAATCATACAATGGCTAGCTAGTTCAGCTAGATTCTGATACTTTGATTCAGTTGTTATAATCACAGCCTCTGCCATCCATGGAAAGCAAACAGCTTCTTAGAATTATAATACAAGTGGGGACCCTGCAGTGTCTGTGGGCCACATTCGGAGAACCAGCAGCTGAAGTGAGGTGATAGTGGGGAGGCTACACAGGGACCAAAAGAAACCTCAGTCTTTGTGTTTAGGCATCTTGGAGGGGACAGGTCCCTTGATGTTTGCTGCACTGGTCTTCTCGGAAGCACAGTTGTGGGGGCATCAGAGGACAGCGCCACATCTCCAGAGAGGCTCTGCTTCTCTGGCTCCTGGAGGTCTAGACTACCCTGAAAGTCCCTCTGGACCCAGGGACACAGAGCACATGTAAGAGAAGAAGAATGTCAGAGGACCAGCATTGCATCAGTACAATGGGAAGAGCCAGGGCGACAAGAAGGACAAAGAAACCCTTCAAGGTGAAGGGAAGCCCTGATGTGAGACTGAACTGAGATCATCAGAATGGTCATGCCGAGCTATGGAATCCCAGGCTAGACTCTGTCTTCTACTGTGATTTGAAGCAGACAGCTCATGAGCAAAGCATTGGGCAATTTTGCATCCACTTGGCTGGGTTATGTGCTACCAAGACAGTGGGTAAAGCGTGAGTTCTGGGTGTCTTGAGGGTTTTTCCAAGTGAGACTTCCATTTGAACCCATGGACCAAATAAGGAAGACCGGAACTCACCAGTGTGAGTGAGCACCATTCAGTTTATGGGGTCAGCGGGCAGGCAGAGTAGAACACAGAAGAGGAACTGGGATTCTATCACTTTGGGAGTTGGAATCCATTTATCCTGCCCCTGGACATCACAGCTCCAGGTTCTTCAGCCTTCAGACTCTAGAACTTACACCATCTATCTAGACTATCAAATTGCCAGAAACCTGAGAGGACTCCTGGTTCTTAGACATTTGGGCTCAGCTTGCCACCACTGGCTTCCCTTGTTCTGACTTGAGATAGCCACAGTAGGACCTCTTGGCTTCCAAGATCGAGCAATCCGATTCCCACAATTAATTCCCTCTTTTTGCTCTTGCTTAGATTTGTGAGACAAGGTTTCATAGCCAAGGCTGGCCTCAGATGTGACCCAACCCTCCTGCCCCAGCTTCCTGAATGCTGGGATTGTAGATGTGTGCCATCATGCCTGGCACTCCTTAGGCTGTGAGTCCCCTGCCAATGAAGCCGGGTTTCCATAGAGAAGTAAGTCCACCTGACTCCCAGCCTTTAGATGGGCCTAGCTGAAGACACACACACACACACACACACACACACACACACACACACACACATACACCTCTTCCCTCTGGGAAAGAGTCCAGATTCTGAATGGCTCTGTCATGCTGTCTTGGCCCCAACAGCTGTATCTTCAAAGACATGGCCATTCAGGGCGAGACGAGGCAGGCAAACATTGCGGTACTGGCTGAGAGCCCTTGAAGGCACCACTGAGACATCTTTCTGGTGGAGAAATATGGGTATTGTGTCTTGAGAGTGAACTCAGTTACATAAACTTTACACTGCAAACGGATTCCACGTCTAGCGGAAGTGGCATGAGTACTTCCTTTACTCAAATGAAGCTAATAATAAACTCTGCAAAGAACAGACTCAAAAGTGCGCGACACCATCCTTGGAATACTGCACAATGCAGCCTAGTTTCTTTCTCTCTCTTCCATTCTTTCTTCTTTCTTTCCTCTTCAAGTTTTAAATGATTTCCTCCAAGAAAGTGGTACTGTTAACTTCATGGCCCTTTGGAATACCAGGTTACCACGAGAAAGAAAAGAACACAGTCTATGTGCTTGCCAGGTACGATAAGGACTGACCTCCTTCCCGTACCTGAAATCCTTCTGGAAGCCCTATCACGCTGTCTGAACAGCTGGTCCAGTTTCTCCTGAACCTGCACTAAGAGTGTAGTCAACAAAATGCTGACTGTATCTCCTGCACTCTGCTGTGTGAAGAGTTTACCAAAGTTATTTCAACAAGTGCTCAGTTTCCTGAGTTTTGTTTGTTTGGGGTGTGTGTGTGTGTGTGTGTGTGTGTGTGTGTGTGTGTTTAAGAGAGAGGGAGAGGAGAGAGAGAGAGAGAGAGAGAGAGAAGAGAGAGAGAGAGAGAGAGAGAGAGAGAGAAAGAGAGAGAGAGAGAGGTCTCTCTATGTAGCCCTGGCTTGCCTGGAACTCACTGGTACCCGGTGATCACACTGGCTGATAGAGAACTGTGTGGTGTACGTGTGAACTCCACATCTGCCTGACTCCAGCAAGGAGGGCCAGAGGGCCTTCCAGGTGGCGGCCCTACGGCACCCAGTGGTACCAGGGCACCTGTGGCTCTTGGCATAGTGTTCTCTATTACAGACTTTTAGAGAGCACCTGTTTCAAGTGCCATTTAAAGTATCACCTGACCTATCACAAACGAAGCAGACGTTTATTAGGTAACACAGAAAGCCAAAAGGGCTGAAATGGAGACTTTCTTCTAGGTGGCATGCAGGAACTCTCAGGCACATCTTGGAACCTTCCCGCCAGCTTGACAGGGAACACCAGCAGTTCCTCCCTCTGCTGTGAGAGGAATGGCCCAGCATTTAATAAGGCGATGAGGACTTTATTGGCGGTCATAACAATTACTCATTCACCATGGAGCCATTATCTCAGCATATTATGCTGTAAATATGAAAAGAAAGATCAGCACAGCCCCCAGGCAGCCCCTGGAGGATCTCAGCAAATGGCTTCTTCTTGCTTATCTCCTCTAGAAGCTCCCAAACAGGCCCATCCCCAGAATCACCTGGGGAATGTGTTTTGATGGTTAGCGTTTTTTTTTTTAATAATGAGAAATTTCAAACTTCCAGCAGAGCTAGAAGCATTTTTACAGTGAGCACTGTGTGCCTGTCAACTACATTCTACTGTTAGCGTTTTGCAACATCTTGTTTTCTCACAGATCTGTGCTTCTCTACCCCTCGGTGTGGCTTTACTTCTTATACATTTCAAAGTCAATTGTAAATACCTGCCCCCTTTTCCTAGGGAATCTTCTAAAGTCTCCAGGAGGCATCAGCTGCAGGTATTCAGAGGTATCCTTCCTGGTTGGGAATTTTTTCCCAACACTAACTTTCTTGGTTGTTCACTGCAGGAACCATGCTGGTACAGCTCCTACCAAGCAAGACTATGGCAGTTCCATAGCAAAGAGAAGAGCTGGGCAGCCAAATGCTGGCTGTCCAGAGCTCTAGAGATGGGTTCAGGCTGTGAGTCAATGGTGGAGAGCCTGCCTGGCGTACCATGGTGGGATCACATGACAGCAGAACTTCTCACCTCAGGGCCAGGCCCTGAAAGAGAAAATGAATGAACAAGCATCCCAGCCACCTTCAGGGATCATCCCTTAAGATCTAAATCCTCCCAGTAGGCACCACCTCTTAAACTCCATCCCACTGTGCCAAGCTGAGGACTGAAGCCTTTACCACATACATAGACCTTTAGAGAATATTCCAGGCCTAACTGTAGCAGGTCAGGATAAAATTCCTTCCATAGGCTGGGATTTTGTGGAGTAACCCAACCCAAAGTAGGGATCCCTTCATGGAATCCAGTTCACAGTCAAGGAAGCCAGGCCATGGAGGCAGAGTGGCTCTTAGCATGCCACAGGGGCCAGGGGCTTTCTAATTTACTTTGCTTGTGTAATTGCATCAATGATTGTTAATTAGAGCCAGGATGTAGGAGTCCTGTAGCCCCAGAGAGGGGGCAAATCAGTTCTCTTCCAGCCACTCAGCAAGTCCAAAGCAAGGCCTAGAACCAGGCCCATTGACCTGAGTCATGTACAAGGCTGTAAGGCCTAGAACCAGGCCCATTGACCCTGTGTCATGTACAAGGCTGTAAGGCCTAGAACCAGGCCCATTGACCCCCCCGAGTCATGCACAGGGCTGCCTTGCTAAGGGCTCACCATCCAGTCACTGATCCAGCAGTTGTCAGGTACCTCTGGATGCCAGGCCACAAGGATAAGGAAGCATGTCTGCTGGTCTCAGGATTCCAGTCCCTTTTGAAGTTCTTACGACCCAGGCTGGACCTGTCACTGGCGTGTTTCAACATGTCCACCAAGACACCTGTCAAAGGCTTTCAGAGCTAATGAAATGTTGATGGGTATAAACATGTGGTTTTCCTAATCACTCCAGGCCGCAGAGCATTGCCTCCCAGCAGTGGCACATTGAAGCCCAGCCTGGCAAAGCCACAGGAGTGGCTTCTGGGTCCCAGCTGGCTGGCTGCTCCTGGGCAGTCAGATCACAGTTAAGTAGCGAGACAGCTTTTCTCTGAATGGAATCATTCAGTCGCAACATCATAATCTCAGGGTTGAGACCGTTTTCATTTAGAGAGGAGGATTTCAAGGGCAGGAATGGGTGAGTTTTTGGAAAAACGACAACAGAGGTTACCTAGAAACGGGATAGATTGATTTGCAAAAGCTGCTTGATACTCTCAAAGCTAGGACTGCAAAGACCATTCACCTTTAAAGATGCGGAAAATAGTCCACAATGGAAAAGTTGTGTCTAATCATTGTCAAAGTGTGCAATGTTAGTGCTAAGATCACTCTGTGTGTGTGTGTATGTGTGTGTGTGGTGTGAGTGTGTATGTGTGTGTGTGTGGTATGTGTGTGGTGTGTGTGTGTGTGGTGTGTGTGTAAGTGGTGTGTGTGTGTTGTGTTGTGTGTGTATGTGTGTGTGTGTTGTGTGTGTGTATATGTGTTGTGTGTGTATGTGTGTGGTGTGTATGTGTGGTGTGTGGTGTGTGTGTGTGTGTGTGTATGTGTGTGTGTATGTGTGTGTGTGTGTGGTGTGTGTGTGTGTGTGTGTATGTGTTTGTGTGTGTGTATGTTGTGTTGTATGTGTGTGTGTGTGTGTTGTGTGTGTGTGTGTGTGTGTGTGGTGGGTGTGTATGTGTGTTGTGTATGGTATATGTGTGGTGTGTGTAGTGTGTGTGTGTGTGTGTGTGTGTGTGTGTGTGGTGTGTATGTGTTTGTGTTGTATATGTGTGTATGTGTAGTATGTATATGTGGTGTGTGTGTGTGTGGTGGGTGTGTATGTGTGTTGTGTATGGTATAGGTGTGGTGTGTGTAGTGTGTGTATGTGGTGTGTGTGTGTGTGATCAGATGACAACCATGGACAGTCTTGGACATTGGTCCCCATGTGTCTTCTCTCTTTGATTGAGACAGGCTCTCACTGGCCTAGAACTTTGCCAAGTAGGCTACGATAACTGATCCACAAGCTTCCAGGGATTCTCCCGTCCACCTCCCATATCATCATCACTGAGAACTCTGGGAAATTCTCAAGCACAACCATGAACGTCTCGTATCAGCAGAAGAGGAACGCAGTTGCCAAGAGGTGTTAAAGCTGTGGTGGCGTTAGACCGCAGGACCCAATGGGCTGTCTCCTGCCTCTGTCCAGGAGTACTCACCACCTCAGAGTGGAGATAAATCAAGTGAATAAATCGCCAGCCATGAGGAGTGGGCAGCGCTTGTCAGGGCAAGCACCACAGTTTCCAAGCAGGCAAAGCATTCATCACCAGTTCGGGTCTGGTGTACAGCTGAGTAGGGAAGTAGAGTCCCAAGGAAATGCATCACTTTGGTGGGGTCATAATGAGAACAGACAAGCGGAAAAGCGACGGGGTGGGAAGACACCGTTAGAGAAGTTTGGAGCCAAGTGGTGAAGTCTTAGCTTCAACCAGACGTATACATGGATGAAACTGGATTGTGGGTAGGAATACAGGCCTGGGACACTTTGCTAATGGCAATTAGAATCCAACAAATGTCCTCTGTGTTGCTTTAGAGAAATGTAATTCCGTGAGTTCTCTAGATCCAGTGTTTATTATTGAACTATCAAATACACATGCAGAATTGCATACATGCTGATACAGCTCACATGCTTGCACATAGTCTGACATTTCCAAGTGATGAAATGCCCACATTGTTTCTAACTTTGGATTATATTTGATTCAGACCTCTGTGTGCTCAATGATATAACTCAGGACAGAGCTGAGGAACAGGGTTTTGTTAGAAACCAGGTACCAGGTACCATGTTTTTGCCTGAGAGAAAAGATGAGGAACATTTATAGAGAGATTATAGACAACAGATAGATATCAAAGGCTTTTTCAGAAGTAGAATCAAAACTTGGCGACTGGTCAAGTACTGGAACTTGGTGGGGAAAAGTCACAGAGTGAGACAAAAGGTTGATTATTTCTCCCCAAGTAGAAACCAAAGGTCAGGAAAATTAAAAAGCCAATCCATGGCCACAGGAGTGCAGAGCCTCTGAGTCGGGGCTTGAAGGGGGCCTCAGAGTCGGCACAGGACACACCCAGACACCAAGTTCTCAGCACAAAGGAGATTTCTTACCCCAGAGGGACAAGTCAGGGAGGAGGGACTGCCTCTGGACCAGGGCAGCAGCAGGTGTCTGCAGGAGTGGTTTTTAAGGAGAAAAGCAGGACGTCTGTGTTAGGATGAGTTGGTAAGTCCTGGTTGGAACTGTTAGTCAGTGTAGCCGAATAATGAATTTTGATAGCTAGACCTTGGAGTTTTAGTCAGGCATAAATAAGGAAGTGGCCAAATAACAGAATAGACCTTGGTGGCTGCTTTAAAATGTAGTCTAATGGTTTAGCAAGGGAGAGGGAAGCGGGGAGAGCAAGACCGGCCAGCACCACACTTGCGGTGCTCAGGCCTGTAGCTAGAGTTTTCCTGCCTTGCCCACAGTCAGGACAAATCTCTGTCACCTGCCAGTCCCACGGCCGCTCAGACCCAACCAAGTAAACACAGAGACTTATATTGCTTACAAACTGTGGTCATGGCAGGCTTCTTGCTAACTGTTCTTATAGCTTAAATTAGTCCATTTCCATAAATCTGTACCTTGCCACGTGGCTTACCGGCATCTTCACATGCTTCTTGTCATGCGGCTGCAGTGTCTCCCTCTGTCTTCCTGTTCCCTCCTTTCTCCTCTCTGTTAGTCCCGCCTATACTTCCTGCCTGGACACTGACCAATCAGTGTTTTATTTATTGACCAATCAGAGCATTTGACATACAGACCGTCCCCCAGCACAGCCTCTCCAAGAGCCCCTCAGGGCTGGTTGGCAGAGCCCTCTTCTCTGGGCCCTGAACAGTGTGTCACACTCTTTCCTGCACCACTGTCTGCAGGACCCTCTTGCTTTCCACTTCCTCCACATGGTAGAGGATTCCACACTGTGCTAGATTCTTCCTTAACACATCGCATGTGTTGGCATGGTCATTCATTACTAACCCCTCCTCTGACTTGGCACTTGAGGGCCCTGAGCACAGCCTAGCACGCAGCTGATATTCCTCAGTGGGAAGACAGCTCCAAGATGGTTTGCTCCAGGGCCCATCAGTGTCATACTACAGAAGCCTCCCATCAACGTTCTCCAAGTGAGAGCTGTGTGAGTAGGCCTCCGCTAAGCCTGACTTACCGCCAAGGGTCAAGAGTATACGATACAATGTCAGTAGCAGACACCGTGGCTGGGCTGTGTCTAGTTGGTCTGGCGCTTACCCAGAGTTCATGAAGCTGTATTCAGTCCTTGCCACCACGGATTGTGGTGGTGTGGTGGATACTTGTAATTGATGGTGTGGTGGATCCTTGTAATCACACCACTTCGGAAGTCGAGGTAGGAGGACCAGAAGCTGAAAATCATCCTTGGCTACATCACGCACAAGGCCAGCCTAGACTGCATGAGGTCCTCATGCTCCAAGTCTAAAATATCCACCCCATGTCAGCTATATGTAACTATAAATACTTGCAGATGAACTTCATAATAGCCCTAGATTAGATGCCTTTTATCATTTCCACTTGGTGGGGGGAAAAGTTACCATGTTTTGTGGAAGTGTGTTTATAATATTGACTGTGAACTCACACAAATACATGATTTGGCTTTTTAAATAACCCCAGCTCTACTTCCTCAGTGATCCCTGAGGTGGTAGATAGTGCCAGGTGGTGAGAATAGACACAGCAGTGTGGACCCAGCTCGGCACTATGACTACGGCAAAAGTCCGCAGGAAGAGTCACCCAAGTGCTCCTCGGTAGCTGGCAGCCGGCACTGGTAGCTGGTTGTCTGCGTACATCTTCATCTGCCCGCGCTTTCCAGAGCTGGACCCGAATGGGTTACCCCTGCCGGCTCTGCCGACTCCCCCACCCTTCCCAAAGCCAGGCAGCAGCAACAATTGCTGGGGATCCGGGTCCTCTCTTTGAAGGCTGAGAGGTTATGAAAACTGGTGCAGGGCTAGCCTGAAGAACACCGGGTCTGGAAGAGCAGCACCCCTCAGCTGGCTCTGGGGAGACAGGCTGAGTGGAAAGCCAGGCTCCCAGTTTTTCCCCTGTTCCGTTAGTGCAACTTGAGGTTCACATGGGAAACTCCATAGGCCCGTCTGTTCAGATTCCATTTGAGACTGAAAATAAGGATTTTCCACTCTTTTTCCCATGAAGGCCCGACAGACCCCTTGAAAGCGGAATGTCGTCTGGACTCTCACTCATACCACGTGGGGCTGTGGACGGTCTGCCGAGGGCACAAGCCTACAGTTTGAGGCGGCAGTAATCGTGGCTATCGGTCACCTGGCCACCGGAGAGCACAGACCCTTCATTCTGAGATGGGGTTCTTCAAAAGACGTTGGTCCCGTGTTATCAAATGATCCTAGAGGGATCGCAAGTCCCCCTTTATTTAAAAGTGTTAAGTTGGGGCTTTGGTGACGTTAGAGCCAGGATGAAAAGCCATGCAGCCACCAGCAGACTTTATGCTCTTTTTACAGTGAGGAAAATCACATTGCTCCCCAGTTTGGAGCCAGGGGAAGAATCATGCCATTGTACAGGTTACTTAAAATTCCACACTGCCTGCACCATTTGGCCCAAAAATGCTAAGAATCTGCAGCTGTTGCTCCCACGGAAGGCTTCTAACTGGGGCAGCGAGCGAGCGCCACTCCACACAGCTGTTGTTAATTTGAGATGGAGCGTTTTAATTGCCTTTGTGTCGAGATTTATTAAATAACATTTCAGAGGGGCAAACCTATAATAGTCATATTAGTAGGAGGCTGAAAGAAGGAAATAATTGGAACACAGTGTCTTTGCCTTGGAAGCCAAGTCGGAAAATATCTTTTCCACATGACCAGCCACAGCCTTCCCAGGAAAGGAGTTTCCAAGTAAACACAAGCCACAGAAATCCTGTGGCCTCCCAGAGCTCAGCTGTGAACCCCTCTTAGTCAGTTACCTAGAAGCACTTCTTCCTCTGAGTGTCTCTCTTGTCCCCTCGCTCTCCCTTCCTGTTAGAGCGGGAAGCCAGAGTTACTGCTTGGAGCGGATGTGCATTAGGAGGTAGCTGTCCCTGCGGCGACCTGCCTGTTTCTGCCCCTCTGTAATTGCTGTTTTCCTGTTATGTTTGGACCGTCCTTGCAGTGCTGTGGGGGCATCTGAACCTCCCCACTTGGCTTAGAGCAGCTCTCTGGATGAGCAAATGACAGAACACGGGTATCCTTCCTGGCTTGGCTGCCACACAGGAAGGGAGCTGAGAGGCCCTTCTGCTAAAGTGGGTCGTCGGGAACTGACATTCCTTCCTTAACAGCGAGTTCCACTCCCCGCGAGAGTTGTGATTCTGGCTAGAATTTCAATTGTGTTTTGTATTTTTCTTTTAAATATTCCCTTTTCAGGAAGCTATGATTAGGAGGCATGAATGAGCACCAATTATGGACATATACACACACAGAGCAAATATATAAAATAAATATTGTTTAATTTTTTTTTCTAAAAGCTAGGGAAAGAACAGGAAGGACCTGGCATTTGAAGCTGAGAAGCAGGAAGAACAAATGCTTCAGGATCCTCTAGAAGGAACCAGTTTGCAAAGATTGGTGACGTATAGGAGAATTGTAAGTGAAGCATGAGGGGACTGTGATGGCCCAGGTGTCTCACTCTAGAGCACGTCAGCGTCCCTTCCTACACACAGGGGACCAGAGTGTTGATATTTGTACTGAAATGTGATATTTTATTTGTATGTTAATAAATAAAGTTTGCCTGAAGATCAGAGGTCATAGCCAGCCATAAACAGAAGTCAGGCAGTGGTGACACACGCCCTTCATCCGATCACATGGCAAGCAGTCTCTATGTGGCCAAAGACACAGCCAAGCGCGGTGACACACGCCTTTAATCCCAGTGCCAACCATAGAGACCTGGAGGTCTGTACAGACAGGCAGTGACAAGGAAATGATGTGGCTGGGCTTAGAGCCAATGAGAAGGCAGAACAGCAAGGCAATAAAAGTGCAGGTTAGACAGGAAGAGGTTCTCTTGGGAAGCTAAGGTGAGGTGGTGAGCTAAGGTTAGTTGGTGGCTATTGCTCTGATCTCTATGGCTTGCACCCCTGTATTTGGCTCTGTGTTTCTTATTTAATAAGACTGTTTACAAATTCATCCACAGACCAGGGTTTTCCTATCCACCCACACGGTCACATCTGCAGACCACCTTTGGCTTTCATGGAACCACCCTGATTGGCTCAACAGTGTCCATTAAAGCCAGCAGACTAACTCAGGGTCCCATTTGCTCCTCTGGTCACCTTCAATGTGGAACAGACCCTCTGGTCTCTTTGACACATTGCAAGGTTGCTTTTATTTTTTTATCCATTTTTTAAGGAGGGGTGCAGAGAAAAGGTGGAAGAGGGGAAACAGGACGAGATGCAGGAGGGCTGACATGCCACAGCCCGGGCTTTGCACTTCGCTGCGTGGGGCACGGGACAACACTGGCCACTGGGGAGTGGGGGTGGCGTGCTTCCAGGTAGACCCTCACAGCAGCAGGGTCCATGGACCTCACCCATCCTGTAAGCAGGGACAGAACGATGACCAGACTCTAGGCTGAGAGCATGAGGAGACAAGATGTGGCCCCAGTGGGGAGGAGAAGGGCATACCTCTGCCAGCCAGAGCCCCAACTTCACACACCAGGTTAGCTCCTACTAGACACGCAAGGGAGTTAGCCTCTCTCTGCCTCTACTTCCCACCTGTAAAATGGGCATCATCTGCTATTCTAAATTGATGCATAGAAAATGCTTAGAGCAGTGATGGGTACCATGAGTTTTTATTAGAGGTTAGCTATTTTTTTAGATATAGAATACTCTAATTTAGCAACTAGCTAAACTTGGGGAATGGTAGGGAAGAGTCAATGTAATAGTCAAGTCGATAGGACAGATACTCAGATTAACAGCTGGAAAAACGGAAAAAGTACATCAAGGGACGTTCTAAAAAGTGTCAAAGAGACCAGAGGGTCTGTTCCACATCGAAGGTGACCAGAGGAGCAAACAGGACCCTGAGTTAGTCTGCTGGCTTTAATGGACACTGTTGAGCCAATCAGGGTGGTTCCACTGAAAGCCAAAGGTGGTCTGCAGATGTGACCGTGTGGGTGGATAGGAAAACCCTGCTCCCCAGTGTGTAGGAAGGGACACTGACGTGCTCTAGAGTGAGATACCTGTGCCATCACACTCCCCTCATGTGCCACTTACAATTCTTCTACACGTTACAAATATTTGAAGACATAAGCAACAAGCAATATCTTTTGAAAATTAACACCAAGGGTTTCTTAAGAATTCACTAAGTGCAGGCTATTGTGGCCGTTCTCTGTCCCTGGAAGGTCTCATGCCCTAGGAAAGGTCTGGATGTTCCTGTCTCCAGGCCATGCAGCAGGCTGAGTTCCTCCCACACACAGCACTTTCAACCTGCTCACAACTGTTGTGCTTGCCCCAACACCTGTCTGTAGCTAGAGTTTTCCTGCCTGGCCCACAGTCAGGACAAATCTCTGTCACCCACCAGTCCCACAGCCGCTCAGACCCAACCAAGTAAACACAGAGACTTATATTGCTTACAAACTGTATGGCCGTGGCAGGCTTCTTGCTGACTATTCTTATAGCTTAAATTAATCCATTTCCATCAATTCTATACCTTACCACGTGGCTCGTGGCTTACTGGTATCTTCACATACTGCTTGTCCTGGCAGCAGCTGGCAGTGACTCCTTCTGCCTTCCTGTTCTTTCTTTTCTCCTCTCTGTTAGTCCTGCCTATACTTCCTGCCTAGCCACTGGCCAATCAGTGTTTTATTTATTGACTAATCAGAGCAACACATTTGCCATACAGAACATCCCACAGCACTTGTCACTCCATGGAGAGCTACCTCTTTAAGGACTGGCCCATTTCCACACTGTGTGTGTGTCTAGGGGTCCCGGCACAACTTTGGATGTCATAAGGCTCCAATACATGTCTAGTGAAGGAAGTATTGTTGTTGTTTGTTTTTGCTCTATTGGGGGGCCCACTACCCAAAATAAATCACACATTGAGGCTTATTCTTAATTATGAATGCTTGGCCTTAGCTTGGCTTGTTTCTTGCCAGCTTTCCTTAACTTTAAATTATCCCATCTATCTTTGGCCTTGGGGCTTTTATCTTTCTCTATTCCTGTATACCTTTTCTTTCCTTCTTTCTCCATGTCTGGCTATGTAGCTGGGTGGCTGGGTGACTGGGTGGCTGGGTGGGCTGGCTCCTGGAGTTTTCCTTCCTCTCTCATTCCTTTTTCTTCTCTCAGATCTCTCCTTCTATTTATTCTCTCTGCCTGCAGCCCTGCTTATCCTTTCTCCTGCCTCACTATTGGCTGTTGAGTTCTTTATTAGACCATCAGGTGTTTTAGACAGGCACAGTAACACAGCTTCACAGAGTTAAACAAATGCAACATAAACAAAAGTAACACACCTTAAAATAATATTCCCCAACAAAGTACTACAGCTTTACTCCCATAGTGAGGACAGTAAAAACAGAAAACTACAGCTGGAGATACTTATGACCACTACTCCGTGCCACTCTTGGGCATCGGTAACTCCAGATTCAGGGACTATGACACTGTCTTCTGGACCCCATAGGCACCCAGCATGCACATAGTACACAGATATACATGCAGGCAAAACACCTATACACATACAATAAAAATAAATCAATCTTTTTAATGTCCTGAGGGCTGGCAAGAAAGTTCAGCAGATGAAGGCACCTACCACGAAGCTTCCATCCCCAGTAGCACCTGGTAGGAGAGAACTGACTCCCAAAAGTCCTTTGACCTCAGTGTGAGCACCTTTGCATGCGTGTGACCACACAAAATAAACAACGCTTAATGGGGGAAAAGACAGACAGAGTGTGCCCACGATCCCAGCACTGGGGAGACAGAGACAGGGAAATCCCTGTGGCTTACTGAGCAGCCAGCCTAGTTCACTTGGCGAGTTCCAGACCAATGAGAGCCTGTCTAAAACACAAAGCAGACAGCATTCCTGAGTGTGAACCTGGGGATATCCTCTGACCTCTGTAAACATGGGCACATGCATGCACCTCCATACACATGAACATGCACACATGAAAGAAAAAGAAATGAAGACCACACTGATACATGTGCTCACTTTGTCTCCTACAGAATCTAGATGTCACACACGTGACATGCAAATAGAAAGTTGACCACCATTTGGGAAGAGGAGGGGGAGCAGAGTGGTAGGGGTGTGAGAGGGGACAGTGCGTGAGTCTCAGCAGAGCACATGATAAACATGCATGAAATGTCATCATGAAACCATTATTTTATACAATAATATCCACTAGAAAAATAATTATTATGTCCCCAAAAAGGAGGCAGTGGACTTGAGATGCATGCCTGACATGTCTCCCTCCCAAGGTGGCCCTGGCTCTGGCAAAGGCACCCAGTGCAAGAAACTGGCAGAAAAATATGGATTCACTCATCTCTCCACTGGCGAGCTCCTGCGCCAGGAACTGGCCTCAGAGTCAGAAAGAAGCAAACTGATCCGTGACATCATGGAGCGTGGAGACCTGGTGCCCTCGGTAAGCAGAGACCCACCCTGCTCTCCCTGGCGGTCAAGCCATTGACTGATATTGGTGAAATTATTAAGGTCACTCCACGTAGTAAAAAGGAAGATTTATTTAGTGGGTAACTTACAAATGAAGGGATAGGTAGGTGGCGGGCTCTGGAAAAGACGCAGCACAGTCCGGCGGTGTTCTCTGGAGAACTCCCCTTCATCTACCTCTAGCGTCCAGGTTCAGGAAACAAGACAGTGCAGCGCATCCCGATCTCAGGTCCTCCAAGGTCCTCCGCCTTGTAGGCATGATAGTTATGAAGCCTCAATGGGGGTTGGAACTTCCAGACCAAAGCTGGAATGGCTACCCACTACAGACTACTGTGGTGGTCTGGATCACCAAGACAAAGACACCTTGAGGGCCAGGGAACAGCTTTGACCTCTCTCCTTGGTGACAGTCCTGAGGTGGGCTGGGTTGGGCCGACAACCACTTGACTTCCAAGCTGTTCCTTGGCCAGCTGCTTAAATGTCAGCCTGGTACATGTGTTTCCAAACCCAGCCTCACTTTAGAGTAAAATCTTCAAAACATAGGTGGTATGGAATGCTCAAATCAGAAACCTCGGGGAAACAAAGTCTCCTTGGAGTGGAGGTGTGCTGTTTTGTGCTGCTTGTCCACACGACAGACTCTAGAGTCACCTAGAAGACACTCCCATGAGCATGCTGGGGGCGAGGGAGCGTATCTTGATTAGGTTCGTTGATGTGAGAAGATGCAGCTTGACTGTGGATGGGACCGTTCTCTGAGCAGGGGACACTTATCCTAGCAGGTTCTCGATTGCTGTGATAAACACCAGGACCGAAAGCAGCTTATGGGTGGAAACAGTTCATCTGGGTCACAGGTCACACTCCATCACTGGGGAGGCTGAGGCAGAAGCTCATGGCAGGAACCAAGAGACAGGAACTGAAACAAAGAGCATGGAGCAAGCTGCTGGCTGGCTTCCTCCCCTGCTTGCCCACATCTGCTTTCTTACATAGTCCAGGCCCACCTCAGGAAAGCATATACCTACCTAGGGCTGGACCCTCCCACACCAATCCACAATCAAGAAAATGCCCCACTGACGTGCCCACAGGCCAGTCGGATGGAGGCAATTCCTCAGTTTAGGTTCCGCCTTCCCAGGTATGTCTCGGTTTATGTCAAGTTGACCATGAGCAGCCAGCACAGTCATGGGCTGAATAAGACGGAGAACACAAGCAAAGTGGCAGCACCTGGCCCACGCTCTGCGTTTACTACGGATGCATCGTGACGTGTGTCTGTCTGTGTGTTTCAAGGCCAGAGGACGATGTTAGGTGTCTTCCCCCATTGCCCCCCACCTTGGTTTTTGAGATGGAGTCTCTCACTGAACCTGCAGCTCACCTTTTGGCCAGGCTGGATGGTTAGGGAGATCTTGGCATCCACCTGTCTCTGCCTCCCAATGCTGTGGGTAGCTGCTGGCATATGCTGCTGTACCTGGCTTTTTAATTTGGGCACTAGGGAATTTGAATTCAGGACCTCATGTTTTCATAGCAGGTGCCCTTACCCACTGAGCCATGTCCCCGTCCCTCAAAGATTATTCCTCAAAACTCGATCACATAGTGCTATTCCTTCACTGCCCTCACCTTGCCGGTTCCCATGTAGCTTCTTCCTCCTCAGGTCAGGCTGTGGCTGCCTCTGCTGGCAGGTCAGCCTGGTGCTTTCCAGCACGCACTCTGTAGCTGGCCTACCACTTCCCGCAGAGCTCCGCCTGAGGGCCGCACTTATCACAGACGCCGCCCTAGGGAAAGCAGCATCCCTGGTGGACTCTGGCCCTTCGCCCTCTCTGTGTGCCTGTTATCTTCAGCTGCTGTCTGTTCATTTGTTTGCCATTGTCTGTCTTCCTCATTCGACTGTGAACTTGATGAAGAATTAGCTCACAATTGTTTAGGGAAGGGGTCTAGCCACACCTGTGATATCTGCATCCCCCAGGCTCCGGCCAAAACCTACAGGCTGAGGGCTTCCCCACCTCCTCCCGACAGGCCTTGCCCCAACACTGCTCCCCTGCCTCCGTGTTCTTTCCTTCCGTATTTTCCACAATTGTTAAGTCAGTCTTTTTATGGGGAAACCATGTTGCTAGAAAATAGTCCTCCAATCTAAAAGCCTTCTCGAGTTAGCACATGTCAAGTTCTGTGTAATGCCTACCCGGAGAACAGCGGCAGGGGAGTTAGGTTCTGAGCAGTGTTCCATTTGCCCCGGATCTGCCATGATGCCTTGTTCATCCAGTGTGAGACAGGACTAGCGTGTCTTCTGGGGTATAAAATGCTACGTTGGAAGATTCCTAGTCACATAACTGCAGCAAGGACAGATCGGTAAGAACCCCCCCCCCAATGGAACCATGGCCCAGACCTGACTGAAAGACCTACCCACACTATGCCATTAAGGTGGGGGGAGAGGAGGAGGTCTCATGAAGGTTGACTCAAGAGATCTGCTATTAATGCTGCCCAATCCTCCCTTCACAGAAGAATGTCTGAGGAGTCACATCCATTGTGAATTGGGGGATGCGGCTGGGCCTCTGCTGACCAATCTTTCTGCTCTAGGGTGTCATCCTGGAGCTGCTGAAGGAGACGATGGTGGCCAGTCTGGGCTACACCAAGGGCTTCCTGATTGACGGCTACCCCCGGGAAGTAAAGCAGGGGGAAGAGTTTGGACAAAGGGTAAGCCGATGTTAGCGTGTCCATCCAGAAGAAGAAAAGGACGTCACTCAGCTTAGGGGATACGTTCAAAGCCTTCATTTGCCCAGGAACAGTGACCAAATCTTTCCATTACAGATAACAGAAACACTTTTTAAAAAGTTGAAATATAAAAATAGGGCAAGAATGGTCTAGTTAGTAAGTCGTGGTCAGGTTAGGCTGGGTTTTAGGTGCAGAACTGCCCTTGTAGACTCCTCCTCGCCATGTCTGGATTTCCCCCTTGTGTTGGTCCATTCTCCTCTAGGCCACTTCTGTGGCCTCACCGAGAACTATTTCTGTTTTGGGGGTGGCAGGATGTCCCACAAAAGACCCAAGGCTGTTTCCTTCTCACCCTTCATCTCTGAATCACTTCGACAAGGGACTAGAGAAGATTCTGCTGACAGGCCCAGCCTAGAGGAGCCGGTAGGGGGCAGATGACGCTCTGCCTGAGCCACACAGCCAGAGAGAGGGTAGTCACCCCTGGAGAACAGGGGTGTGCACACACCTCAGGGAAGGAGATGCTTCCAGGGCAGGATCCAGAATGCATGCCACTCCCTTCCCAACCTGTCCTCGCCAGCCTTGTGCCCTCCTGGTGAGGTAAGCGGCTCAGGGCCACGGTCTCCACAGGAACACCAGGAACTAACCACTATCGCGGCTGCGAGGTGGCGAGTTGCCTGGGCCAGGCTCTGTGGTACAACTGTACACCTGGCCGGCAACTCCTCAAGTCCAGGCAAATGCAGCAGTAGGCCACTTTCCTTACAAGACTGATCCAGAGGCTACGAGGAAGCCATGGGTTTTGGCTACTGTCTTATTCTACAGTATGCCCGTCTGAACTCTTTGAGTCGATGTTTTCAAAAGTGAAGTGACCTTTTTAGGTAGATGGGGGAAGAAAGGCCTCACGCTAAGGGAATGGATTAAGCACAGAGAGCTTTGGCGGCTTGCCAGTGGCCACACAGCTGGTGACAACTAACGATGGGATAAAGATTTGGGGCACCCAACTCCATGCGCTTCTACCACTGCCGCATGGATGAAGGTGGCCGACCTTGGCTTTCACCTGCCCAAGTCTGCTTTGCCTAGGCTCCATCAGGAGTCCCTCCACTGCCTAGCCCCCCCCCCCCAAATTCAGAGTCGAGGGCTGGGGAGACGGCTCAGCGGTTAAGAACACTTGCTGCTTTTGTAGAGGACCTGAGTTTGGTTCCCAGCACCCACACAGAGCCTCACAATTACCAGTGACTCAGATACAGGGTACCCCACCTCCCCTCTGGCCTCCACGGGCACCAGGCACCTACATGTGCTCCTCATATAAGCGAATAGGCACGCACATACACATACTACATAAAATGAAAACAAAATAAATATTTTTAAAAAAAATTAGAGTCAGAGAAAAGTTTCACGGTCCAACTGGCAAAGGTGGACAGAGGTGGTGGATACGCATGCCCGAGCCTTGCGACAGTATCCATAAATAAAGACAAACAACAACAGCACAAACAAGTAAACGGATGGGCAGATGACTGTGGCTGGCTTCGGAGTGACGAGCACCAGATGATGTCACAGCTGCCTTTGCTGAGGTCAAAAGAGTGTCAGCACAAGTCATGCCCCTGCCTCGGTGATCAGGGTGTAGCAGTCTTTTTAAAGTGTACTCAGAGGTAATAGAATTATCTTCTGAAACCCCCAAGTTGGCAAAGATAAGATACATTGTAAACATAGGCATCTCTTATTCCTGCCCCGTCTCCTAAGTTCTTCATCTGGAGTTTTAAAAGCTAGATCTGATGGCAGATCCCAGAATGGATGCCCCTGGAGCTCCAAGCCATGTCAGGCACCAGTGGGGGATCTGAGGAGATGCAGGCATAGCCAACCAGCAGCCCCCCGGCCACATGCATCCCGAGACTGCTATGGATGTAGTCCAACACATTTAGAGATGGTGACATTACGTCACAGTTCGAAAGGTTTGATGGCCCCGGCTGTCTGTCCACGTTGGCACCCTTATAGCACATCGTACCCACAGCCTGCTGTCGGCTGCTCTGTAGGAGCTTCGAGAAGGCACTGAGCTTCTCCCTCACTTCCCACACGACCCTCCAATGTCCCTGCCCCAGCATTTCTTCCTCCTCTGCCTAGAACCCAGGCAGTGTGGGCTCAGGGCTCACTATTGGAGTTCCCTCCCGCTGTGGACCCCATTGAGTCAGGTTTCGGACTGATGGACGGATGGACGGGACGGACGTGGCCTAGAAGAAGCCCACACCCTTCCTCACGAGCTGGAAGTATCTCACCAGTGGCTGGAGCTGCAGTGAACCAGTCACCTTCAAGTGACGTGTCTACCTCTTTAGAGTCGGTCTTCCCACACTGCTCGGAGTGTAACCTCAGCAGATCCGTGTGGTTACGCAGGTGTGCACGAACCACACGTGAAGCCTCCAAAGTGAGCGCCCACCTCAAATTCAAATAGAATAAAGATATTGCCCACACAGGAAGACTCTTGACATGAGGTCCATGAAAAAGCGATTTCCTCAAATTAAAAAAAAAAAAAAAAAAAGGTTGGGGTCTGGGGAGAGCTCAAAAGTCCAGAGGCCCCCACTTCCGTGCCAGCCCACGTCAGACAGCGCACAACCACGTGTAAGTAACCCCAGAGTACCTGACGCCCCCTTCTGGCCTCTGACAGCACCCACACACACGTACACATAGATAAAAATGAAATGATTTTAAATGTTTAGGTACTAATTAAAATGTTATCATATAATCAAAACACAGTGTACAAAATTCTCAAAGAACTAATAAAATTTAAAGAAAAAATATATGTAAGTGATTCAGGTCACTAGGTCACTAGGTCATTCCAGATATAATTACTGTGTGCCAGCTGTGTTCATGGGAACAGGGCTGGATCCGGGAGAGTAAGGTCAAGCCTTGTGGTTTGCATCCTTGGCAGGGAAGCCTCTTAGATGATCGGCTGCGAGGCTTGTTACCATGTTACCATCCATGTTACCATGGATGCCGGAACAAGCAGACACTGGTTCAGTGTCAGGTGCTGTGCCCAAGGCTCCATTCCTAACAAGCCCCGACCCGTGCGCTGGTGGTCCCACCCAAGCTTTGGGTGTTGAAGCAACCTCTCTGCCCTCTCTTACATTGGTCCTGATGCTCTTTTAGGGCTGGCTCCAGATTAGATACAAATAACCTCTGTTTATGACTAAATGAATCCCTGAGCTATCTTTTCTGTTCCCAAGAGTGGCCTGGAAATGGCCCCATGCAAGCCTGGACGATAGCTGCTCTTTCTCAGAGAGCTAACTGACCCACCAGCTGCCTCCCAAGCTCGCCCTCTGCTGGCGAACCAGGGTTCTTTTCTCCTAGGCCCTCACCTTCACCTAGCCTTCCTGCACAAAAGCTCCTCAGAAAAGCAGGACCTGTTCGAGGCTGGGTTATGTTCCAGAGACCAGGCTTTAGAGCGTTTCTCCACTCTGTTTCCTGTGCCCTGTGCTTCCCTCAGAGGGGGTGACCAGCTTCCTTCACCCATGCCCTGAACATGGCATGCTGGTGGGGTGGGGGGATGGGGATAGGGAAGTATAGTTGGTATGTCCCAGTGATCCCGGGAACAACAGGGTAGTTTAGGAGATTCATGGGGAGATGGAGAGGTTGAATCCCAGATGGTCACCATCATCCATTTGGGGGACATTTCTTAATCTCCTTCTGTATGTAAGACTTGAGACCCGAAGCCAAGTCCCTGAGCCCTGCCCACTGAGGTGGGAGCCGGTGCAGGGAGGAAGCAGAGCAGCTAAAGCTTTGCAGACTCCGCTACATGCCAAGCACTGGGTCTACAGTGCCCGCTTAACCCTGCCGGCGACGTCTACAGTGCCCGCTTAACCCTGCCGGCGACGTCTACAGTGCCCTACTTAACCCTCCTGGCGACGTCTACAGTGCCCGCTTAACCCTGCCGGCGACGTCTACAGTGCCCGCTTAACACTCCTGACGAGCCTGTGGTCTCATGGAATTCAGGACACAGGGATGTTAGGCGGGGTTTCTAGTCAATGATCCAGTCAGGTGGTTTAAAAGAACAATTTGTTTTTATGTCTCAAAGCCGTGCAGTCCGACGGACTCAGCTGGTGGGTTCTCCCTCGAGGTCCTCAGGACTGTAAAAGAAATGCTAGCCTGGCATTCTACTCGTGCGGCCTCTCCCGGTAGCTAGCTGAGACTTTCTCACTATTGGGCATGTCAGAGTCGTTGAACACCGAAAGTAGCTGCCTTCCCCTATGTTAAGTATTACATAAAACCAGACAGAAATTGCAGTTTCTTGTGGTAAAATTATATGTATACCAAATGTCTAAAAATTAATTTCCTTATAACTTACTATCAGCAAATGTTTAATTTGTATGGCTATTTTATATATTTGTACCCCAGGGGAAGTATAAAAATTACTCAGGCAAATCAGGGCCTCATGTGGAAACAGTTTAGGTCCTTACCCACCTTTAAAAGCAGGGGCCTCATTCCACTGCCTTCCGTGCTTGAGAAATACTGGGCGACCGACTTCAGGGTGCAGATGGCTGAGCTCAGCGTCCCAGTGGAAGGACACTTCTAAATGAAAGGTGGCAAGGGATGAATGAGGTCCACTTGGACACTCGTCACACCAGAGTCTGGTCATGACAGCCTGACTCCAGTCCATACCTAACGCACAGGGCATCCTTGATGGCTAGAATAAGACACACTGGTGGAAGGACGAAGGAGTTACCGGGTCAGGGAGACCTTTACATCGGGAACAACAAACACGTATGTGCACACACTTGCATGCACACACATGCACACACACACACACACAGGCATGCACACACCCTCCCCCTGAGTGTAAAGGACAGACTGGCTGTTCTAGGTAGCCTATGATTGCTGCATTATGTGAAATGACCAGAAAGCTGAACAAGGCGGAGCTCTGAGGCGGCAGGTGGTGAGGGCCTACTCTGGAAACGAGAAGCCACGAGGTCTAGTCTTATCTCTACCACAATGTGGTGCTGGGCACTTGAGAGGCCCCAACAGCCCCAGGAAGGGAAGGGCCCCCAGACCTTTTCTAGAATTCCAGCTGACCGGGCTTCACCCCATCCTTCACCCCAGATTGGACACCCACACTTGGTGATCTGCATGGACTGCTCAGCAGACACCATGACCAAGCGCCTTCTGCAGAGAAGCCAGAGCAGCCAGTGTGGGGAGGACACTGCCAAGACCATTGCCAAGCGCCTGGAGACCTACCACCGAGCGTCCATTCCTGTCCTCGCCTACTATGAGACCAGAACACCGCTGCGGAAGGTGAGTCTCCTCTCCGGGGGAGCCGCTTGTTCTTTTCTCTTTCGGAGAGCCGAGGCAAGCTTTCTCATGAGATCGGGGGAAGTTGCAGGCCGTTGTAGGGTTGAGACCAAAATACAGATTGCTTTCTTCCCTTGCTATTGTCTCAGTCAGGGTCGGATATATATGAACGTAAGAGGGGCTGACCACGGTGGTGCACATTTTTAATCCCAGCACTCAGAAGGCAGAGGCAGGCGGGTCTCTATGAATTGGACAACCTGGTCGACATAGCAAGCTCCAAGCTAGCCAGGGCCTTAGAGGGAGACCCTGTCTTTAAAAAACAGTTGAGTATCTGTTGTCAGATGGCCGTGAGAAGTTGGTCATTAATTTGTAGTGGGTGACATTTTGGCCAGTGGCCAAATCATCCCCTTATGCAGCCCTGCTGGATAAAGCAAGCTCAGATTCTCAGACCCTGAGTAAGGTCGCACTAGGAAACCTCTGTGGGCTCCCACATCACGTAAGTGCACGGGCTCAAAAACAGGGCTGGTGCTGGAGGAGAGCGCCTCCATTAAGAGCTCTTTCAGAGGACTTGTATTTGATTTCTAGTACCCACATGGTGACTCAGAACCATTCCTGATAGAGTCCCAGGGGATCTGACACCCTCTTCTGTCCTCCAAGGACACTGCATGCACATGGTGCACAGATATACATGCAGGCCATACAACTGTATACATAGAAATAAAAACATAATTAAAGAAATTTGGGGCTCCAAGAACCTTTGTAAGTCTCAGTCACCCAGGAGGTCTCCCCACCTTGTGCTGCCGGAACAGCCAAGGAATTCTCCAGGTAGACTGTGGAAAGTCAGATGTAATTTAGTTCATCACGTTTCAGAATCAGAAAATTCCCTTCTCTCTCTCTCTCTCTCTCTCTCTCTCTCTCTCTCTCTCTCTCTCTCTCTTCTCTGTCACCTGAATCTAAATCTGCAGACTCACAGATGAACGACTCATTGACACTGAACTAATAGGGTTCTCTCGGAGAAATCGGACGTAGGCAGGCCTTACGAGTCTGCATTATTCTCCAAGAAGTCAAGTTCCCAGGCCCCTAGGCTCATCTCTCAGGCTTCCCCTTATCGGGGATGCTGGCACTTATCTACCTTGTCAGTACTGAAAATGGACACGAGAACAGAGGGGAGACTCTGCTTGGTTCTCCTGCCTCGCCAGGTCCTCTGTATACAGGGCTGCTGCCAACTCAGATCTTACGATACACTACCAGCCTGAGACGTCTGTGTGTGTGTGTGTGTGTGTGTGTGTGTGTGTGTGTGTATGACAGAAATAATGCATGACTTCTGTTTCCCGTCTTAGAATGCAAAGGGGGGCCGGGCCACTCAGCAGGTTTCTCCCTTCCATCTGGGTTCCGCAGGCAGCAGCCATCGATGACCATGCTCTGCCTGAGGTGTACAGGCCTCAGGGCACAGCCCCACAGATAGATAAGCTAGCCCAAGGGAGAGAGGGCTAGTCCACAGTGGGTGAGTTTACGACTAAGTAAGTAGCTGGAAATGAAGCCTTGTGAAAAGTGCCACCACTGACAGAATATTGCTGGAAACACTGGTCTGGGTGTCGGGAAGTCCCAGGCCATACTTGTGAACCTTGGTGAGTCACCTTCCTTACAGTTCTTTCTGATATAAGGAGGACTGGCAGCAGCCGCTGGAGTTCTTCCCGTCCGTTAGTCTGTGATTCTTAGTGGGGAAAAGCTTTCCCGCCCAGCTTTAAAGGAATACATGTTCATGATTGAAACTACAGAAGACCCATTTCCGAGTCCCACCACCCAGCCAGGGTGAACACTCTAGAGCTCTGACTCCAGAGAACATGGCCTGGACACAGGGGTGGGCGTGGTCACAGGACATGGCCTGGACATGGGGTGGGCGTGGTCACAGGACATGGGAGTGGGCGTGGTCACAGGACATGGCCTGGACATGGGGTGGGCGTGGTCACAGGACATGGGAGTGGGCGTGGTCACAGGACATGGCCTGGACATGGGGTGGGCGTGGTCACAGGACATGGCCTGGGCATGGGGTGGGCGTGGTCACAGGACATGGCCTGGACGTGGGGTGGGCGTGGTCACAGCTGGGCTAAGCAGATGGTGGGACAAACACTAACCCTAGTCCACTCTGACATTGGGTTGGTTCCAGAAGCCCACATCACTAAGACAGACACACATTACATCCACAGACAGAAGCAAAGAGAAAGAAAAAGAAAGCGTGTAGCTCCCGGGGTCATCCTCCTCAGATGGCTCGGGGTCAACTCCGTTCCTCAGGTTTCTTTTGCTCTGTAAAACTCCACTGTGGCAATCCATCATATCTCATCACAGACACTCCCGCCTGCCATTAGAAAACAGAGGCTCACTGTGTGTCTATAGACTTCTCTCTTACGATGCGTCACTGGCTTAACGAGCATGGCCGACTGCTAATGGGTTTCCCTCTGACCCTAGCAAAAAGCTACTTTCTATCGGGAAAGCCAGACTGTTTCATTTGGTTTTTCAACTTCCAGGCATCTGGACTTCACAGAACAAACACCACAGCATGAGTCTCTGGGGAACAGTTTTCTTTAATAAGGGGGTGGGGGGACCCTCTCCTTGTATCCTTGTATTTAAACCACATTGCAGAATGATGGTGTTACATGAAAATGTAGGTCCAGCACCAGCTAGCCCCCACACCTCCACACACACACCAGCTCCAGCTAGCCTCCCCATCCCCCATCCGACACACACATCAGCTAGCTCCTCCCACACCCTCCACACACACCAGCTCCAGCTAGTCCCCCCATACCCTCCACACACACACACACACACACACACACACACACACACACACACACACACACCAGCTAGCCTTCCCCACCTCCCCTCCCCACCCTCATTGGTCAGTAAATCCCAAGCACTGCCCTTCAGAGCTGGCACTCAAAGCCTTTCTGTGTGGAAAGGGGCCACTTGGTTTTCCTGAGATAATCCCTTAGCCTCCTGTGGAGCCCAGGATCTCCCACCAGAAACAGGCTGCCCTCCATCAGCCATTGTGTGTGGCGGGAGGGAGAACATGCCACCCAGGTCAGTCTTTCGCCAACTGTTCTGTTTTGAGCCTACCTGCCAGACTCTGGGGACACAGTGCTGAGAAACGTTCTTGTCCTCAAGAGCAAATGTCCAACTGGATAATGATGAAGATTCTCCTCAAACTTTGGGCAAGCTCTAGAACTTCCTGAGTCCACCTGTGAGCTTCCTATAGAAATCAGTTTTAGCAAGGACTCAGCCCCCCACCCCCACTCTAACTTCGTACCCCATCATCTACCAGGGGATATCCCTGCCTATGACAGGATCAAGGTTGACCTTAAATTTCCGATGTGTAGGAAACTGGCCTTGAACTCCCGATCTTCCTGTCTCTGCCTCCCAAGTGCTAAGTTTACAACCACAGGGTGCCACAGCTGGCTTTCCCCCTGGTTTGTCTATTGCAGGAACCATTAGGTGGGGCTAGCTAGCAAACACCCCTTGCTAATGTTTGCTACCCCTTAGCAATATTCCTACTGGCCTCCACTTCGCTTGCCTCTAAATTCCTACTTGCCCGTGCTGTACTCAGACTTGACCTACCTACCTCCCTTCTACAAAATCCCATTGCCAGGGGCTCTATCGCTCTCACTGGCCCTGAACAAAGAAAGGCATAGCGGTACAAACCTCAATTCCAGTACTTGGTTCCTGCAGGAACACAGGGGTGGTATGCACCCCACACCCATCTGCACCCAACACACACACCCAATGTTTTGTTTTGTTTTGTTTTTTAAGACAGATGCCTGGTGGTAAACACTTTTAATCCCATCACACAGGGAGGTAGAGGCCAGTCTGGTCTACATAGTGAGTTTTAGGCCACTTAAATTGACATAGTGAGACCCTGTCTAAAAAAAAAGTGAACGCTAACTTGACTATTAGAGAGCATCTGAGCAGAAGCCAAGTGTGCCTGGCTCTAGTTTACTCCCATGTACGTCAGAAACAGGTCCAAGAGCCCAGGGCCTAGTCAAAGGCAAGGTGTACTGGGGACAGCAGCTTGGGTGTGTGATTAGGTACTGTCACTGCTGGTGCAGGACTCTGCTTTACTTCAACTGCTGCAGTTCTTTGTGAAATTTCACCACCAACTGTGTTCTTCAGGAGCCTTCTGTGCCTCGTGGTTTTCATAGAATAGGTGCACACATTGCTGTGTGGTTAACTCTCCACTTCCCATCCCACCGTCATTTTTTGACCCATGTCCAACCAGCCAGCCATTTAAAACTAGCCGGTCAATAATGTAGTTAACAAGTACTAACCTTTAGTTTTGTGGTCTGACCCAACCCGTCATTTCCTTGGCTAGGTGAACAACATGAGTCACCTTTCAGAGTCACCTGTCCTTCAGGTCACTGTTACTACTTAAGCATCACACGTGTCGTTACTAGCCATGTTTATCATTCTCAGGACGCGTCTGCTCTCCCAGGGGTGTGTGAGATGTGCCTAATGCACAGCCTGCGTGTGCCTAACAGTGTGAACTCTTGTGGAACTTGTCTGCCAACGGGCCTCATGCTCTCGCAGAACTGCACTGTTGTCTCTTGGCAGCTTGGTACCTCAGTGTGGACGATGCTGGCACTCAGAGGCAAAGAGAAGCTGGGTGTTGTGAGGGACCTAAGCACACACCCCCTGGTACAGAGGCAGAGCCTCTGGCTCAGAGGATGTGCACTGGTATAGAGTACTTCAACTGACAATCCTAAAGGGACTTTTAAAATATGTACACTTTCAAGAGTAACATGAACACTCTCCCCTAACCACCAAACAGGCCAAGAAACCGTCTCAGAAGCCCCACCCCCATGCCACATTGTCTCCTTGGGTCACATTCTTCTCCACAAGAACCAACCATAATCCCTGGCTCTTATGAGTCATCTATCTTTATGGTTTGATCACCTACATACAGATCAATATAACCTAGCTCTGCTTCTGATCATCTATATATGACCCAAATCCCCAGCACTGTATAAACTTAATATGGATCTCTGTTATTCCAGTACTTAAGGGGTGGGGGCAGGATCTTCTGTTACATAATGAGTTTGAGGCCAGCATGGAATACGAGACTTTTGTCTTGAAAAAAAAAATTGGAAAATAGAAATAAAATTTAATAAAAATATTGCTAGGTATATTTCTTTGGAGTGTTTAAACATGTAAAAATTGATTCCTAGCTGCAAAATTGCAATGACTGTAGGTAGGTAACAAGAATTAAAAAAAAATTGTTTCTCAAAGTTACCTCAAACAGCCCTCAGCAAAACTGTCTCCTGCAAATCCATGTTCCCTACAGTGCTGTCCATAATCTTCAAGTGTGGGGTCAACTCAGAAGCCTATCAAAGGATTGGTAAATAAAGTGTAGTTTATTCAAGCATAAAAAGAAAAACATCACTTGTATGCAGGGAAATGAAAGAACTGGAGAGGTTAAATAAATACTCAGAAAAAGCAAATGTATGTTTTCTCTTGTATGCAGAATCAAGATTCTAAAAATAAGACATTAAAAAGGGGGTATTATTTGGAAGACAGAGGGGCCAGTGGGAGACAGGATGAGGGCATAGAGAGCTATCTGTGATTGAGGTATGCTATATGCAATTATGAAGACACCATGGTGAAACCCATTATTTAGTACAATTAGCATATGGTAAAATCATCTGAAAAATGTGTCGACTGTGCCCAGAGCCTCTGGCAAGGAGCTGGCAGCTTGGCTGTTCACAGGGCCCTGTGCTTCAGCCAGCAGACTACCACCCCAACCAGCTGCAGGGATCATCAGCACCAGGCCTCTGCCTTCTTCCAACGGACCACATGGCTTCAAGCCATCAGGACACCCTGCCTTCCTGCCACATCCCCCAGCTCTTCTGGACTATTGCCTTTTTAAAGTTACTTTTTAAAAGTCTGGCCACAGCAGCCTTTGGAAGCCTTCCTTTCTTAGCGCTCCACAGCCCAGTCAGAGGACACCATTAGCTACGGCTTCAGTTACCTGTCTGCTCACTGAGTTATGTGCAGTTCCATCAAGGATGGCAGCTGGGCAGGTCAGCCCCTTTAGACAGTAATGCCCCTCATCACTTTTCCTAAGGTAAGCAAGGCTATGTCTAAGGAATTCTTCCAGCATTTCTCTGGCCTCTATAGAGCTTCTGGTCATCAGGCCTCTGCTTTCTGAAGAGGAGCGTGTGTGTATAACCCCCAGTGGCTGGCTGTCCAGATCTCCCCACCCCCATCTGTTGCTGGCTTCCTCTACTGGTGTATCACCTGTCTTCAACAACTCTACCCCTAGTCTGTACACTGTGGACCCAGGCTCTTTTCACTGTCATGGCTGGACTACACAGTATGTGCCCCTTTCAGACTGGCTTCTGCATGTGGATCTCATGTCTTTATTATAGCTCATTTCACTTTAGCACTGAGTGACCACCACTGTTTGGAGGTCACTATTTACCTGTGTAAATACAAAAGACATCTTGGTAACTTTAAAGTTGTCAGTCATGGAGGATGCTGCTGTAAACAGGCACATGCAGGTTTGGCGTGCTTGGGTTCAGTGTGGAATAAGGCTGCTGGAGGGGAAAGGAAATGCAGTGCCTTTCAAGTGGCTGTACGACTTTTCACTCTTGTCAGCAATCAAGAAGAGTTCTGGTTGCTTCACATCCTAGGCAGCATTTGTGTTTGGCACATTCTAATAAATGTGTGGCAGTGTTGTTTCATTTTAATCTAGGGATATAACTGTATTTATGTTGGAGACTCTGTAGCCTTGGCAGGCTTAGAGCTTGATGTGGACCAGGCTGGTCTTGACTCAGAGATCCCCCTCCTTGCCTCCTGAGTGCTGCGACTAAATGTATGAGCCACCACAAAGGCACTTACTTTTGATTCAAGCAATCATTTCCACTCCAGTCTCTGTGGGTTTAGGGGTGGGCACTATGTTTTAAGTCTGCTGAGCAAAAGCAGGTAATCTTGTTTCATTATTTTAAAAAATGGCATTTACAAGCAGGCCAGAGGGTTAATAACTCTCTCTTCCTTTCAAATACAGGTCAACGCAGAGGGAACACCTGATCAGGTTTTTCTTCAGCTCTGCACAGCTATTGACTCTGTTTTCTGAAGGAGAAAATACGTAACTGCTAAGAAAAGTAGCGACAGAAAACATGAAATTCACCCCTTCATGAACACACTTCTCTGTGTCCTCCATCCCAGCAGGCTGTTTCCTTCCAGCTCAACTCACGGGAGTTATCTGGAAGCCATGCATGGTATCTCTGGGACCTTCCACCTCTTCCTCCTGTAGACAACCATCCCCTTTGGTATGGTACACTTGTTTTTCTGTCACCAGGCTGTACCTCAGAGCAAAGTCAGGATGGGAAGAGGAGTGTGGGATCTGTTTGTGCGAGGTGTGCCCCAGGGCTGGCTGGAGTCTGATCCATCACACAGGGAGAACCTATCAGTTTCCTTCTCACCCATTTATTTGTTCCTCCCAGTTATGGGTCCTTGGCACGGGGGCAAGCTTGGACACGTCATCCTATACTGGCTCTGCTTCTCCAGTTCCACCCAGGAAGGGTCCAGAGCTCTGGTGGAACCTTTAACTGCCCTGTGGCACAGAGGCACCACACCAGTAGTACTTGACAGAAATATTTCAAAATAAGACCCTGTCCAGCTTCTCTAAGGGAGCACAACAGGGCAATCAGTACTATCGTTTCTGGGAAGCTACATAGAACAGTGTAATAAAAGCTAACACATCTGAGCAACTGTACAAGCCACTTTCCATGTGGTGGTACGTCTCAGCAATTCCATAAATTAGTATCAGAGACTGGAGGTAACTTAAAAGTAGGAGAGGTGATTGTTACTTCACTCACTGGACAAACCCATCTTGTAGTTCTGATCTGAGATGACTACTCCCTGACATATTGCCAAGTCAAAAGCAAGGAAGAGTATGCTAATGGTGCTGGGGACAGGCTCGTGCGTGGGTGTCCTGTGTTGTGTCCTGTGTTGCACACTATTCCTGGCCTGTTCCCGGGGAAACACTCGCATCACACTGGTGAAGCATGGGTCTTCTGTGCTGAGCTGCTGGACTGAAGCTGCTGCCATCTTCTGAAATACCTGCATCTTGCACTCTATCACTACACAACACGCAGTTTGGTTTGCATGATTCTTTTCCTCAATGAGTGTGCAAATACAGAGATGTTTCCAGGACAGAACTGTATTTTTAAAATCATTTTTTCCTCAAAACAGTTATGTAGAAATGAAATAAATGGAAGCCAGGATAACTCTTTCTCTATTTATTTGTAACTCACATCACTCTGGAAAGCCTCTGAAAGCTTTCATCCAAACAGAAGCAAACACAGTCGAAGTTTAAATTATGATCCACTTATATGGTTTGAACTTTGGCCACAGACCAGATCTGAGCTATTACAGAGAAATTGTTAATATATTCATGATACATGGTCATTTTCATATTTCTTTTCCCCTAGCACTGGTTCCTAAACAGAAATGTCAGTGTGTGCTAGACAAGAAATGAAGTTTCTTTGGTTACAATCAGGCCTCTATTACCATGTTCCCAAATTCCCACAGCTGTCAACTGCTTACGTAATTACCCCAAGCTGTCACACTCTTGACAGGGGACATGAATATCTGAGCAAAGATGGCAAGTGCTGCTCCAGGGTAAAGACTTGGACAAGTGACTCCACACAAAACACACACTGGCAAACACTATGCCCACAGCTCTGGATGAGGAAACGAGGCAGCAGACGCACAGGCAAGCCAGCCCAGGGTTCCATAGGGTAGTTGGCAGCTACTGTGGAAAACTCCAACAGAAATCAGTACCTGGGAATGCAAATCAGTTTTCCAAAGAACAGCTAAAACATACATTGCTCTTGTGAATGGTTCCAAGTGACATCACTATATTAAAGTCATAGGATTAAAACATGAAAGACTCGGGAGGCAGAGCCAGGTGGATCTCTGTGAGTTCGAGGCCAGCCTGGGCTACCAAGTGAGTTCCAGGAAAGGCGCAAAGCTACACAGAGAAACCCTGTCTCGGAAAACCAAAAAAAAAAAAAAAAAAAAAAAAACCATGAAAGGACCTTAGCACTTTCTGCTTAGTAAAAGGTTGCACATGTATATGGACAACTTCAGAACACAAATGTAAACTCCCTGGCTATGACCTATGTTCAAGGCTATACCTGAACTGGTCCTGTGCCCTCCTGACACCATCAACTGGACCCTCCCTCTCATACATCTGGCTCAAGCCACACTGCCTGTCTTCAAAGCTGCCCGAGCAAACCAAGTTCTTCCCTGGCTCTGGGCCCTTACCACTGGCAGCCTCTTGCCTTTGCCTACCGCTGATCCACACAGCTAGTTCCCAACGCCAAACTAATTACCCTTGCCAATGCCTTCACAGTCCTATTATTTTTCTTCAAATAGTACTTTTATTTAATTTAGGGATATTTAAGTTTATTTGTATATTGTTGTCTTCTGTGTTAGTCTATAAGCTCCACAAAGGCCTGGATTTTCTATCACCAGAGTCCCCCAACACATTTGTTATACTGAGAACTAACAGATTTTATTTCTCAGGGCCTTCCATTTTCTATTACATGCAGTTAATATCGTTCCTTATTAAGAACTCAATCACAGGTACTCCACTTCCCCAACTGTGACTAAGACCCAAAATGTCACTGCACACCTGAGAATCACACCCACGATGAATGATCTGACTGGTTGAACTACATCCTACAAGGTGGATGCAGAGGCTGTCCTCTAGGGCATGTCAAAGGACCTCCTGGGATTGGCTTTCGAAGAGTTACTGGCACCTCATGTATTGGGCCCCACTACCTTCTAAAGAAAAAAGAGTGTAACTTTCCAAAACCCTGGGTCACATAACCAACAAATATTTGTAGAGAATCTGTTAAAATGTCAGAGCCTAGAGACACACGCATGGACTGTGTTCTCAAGAAGCTCCATGTGACACACCTCTCAGCAATCAGTCCACTTCACAGGCACATAAGCCCTGGAAGCAAAGCAGTGGGTCTGGGTTTTCTCTGAGGTCCTGTGAACACGGAAAACCAGAACCTTCGAGCTGACAAAGGACAATGCACTGGAGACACGTGTTCCCTCCAGTGCACCCCCAACAGTGGGTTTCAAGCTGGCTATCCACAGTAAGAAAATTCATTCAGCGTATCTCACAGGGCTGTCTGGGAAAGTTCACAAAACAAGACCTAGCTATTCCAGAGGTATGCTACTTTCTGCCAACCTTTAAAACAGTTCCTCATACCTCAGTCGACTGTGTTCTGTGATTCACTGTAAGTGAAAGGAAGAAGAGAAGTCAAGGAATACTCTGGGGCTGGGTGGGAGGCAATGGAGATGCATGTGTGCTCCTGTGAGTCACAATGGTGGGGTACTCGGGTGCGCTCCCCAGCCACACACAGGCCTCTCGCTCGTGTTACGAATGTGGCCATGGGCCCAGGCCTGCACTCTACCAATACACAAGGAAAAAGGCATGGAAAACACAGAGTACCTGACAGTGGGGGTGTTCCTGCTTGGGAAACCAAGCATAACACAGGGATAATCTTAAAGACAAATCTCATCACTTCACTAACAATACGACCCTTAGGTGAGGCATTTCATTTCTTTCTGGCTAGGTCTCCCACAAAAACAGAGTCATCAATGAACCTGCCTCACTGGGCTGTGACTCCAATGAGCCGCCACAGGCTTGCTTTGGGCACAGTAAGTGCTGTACCAGCACTGCTATTGGTGCCTCTCCCTAACTAACATCAGAGCGAAGGTTTTTGGTGTGTTATTAGTAGCAAACACCTTAAGCATCATATGCCATGAGGTAAACCTGACCTACTAAGACACTTGACAACACTGCTTCTCAAGCACAACTCTCAGCTGGCTGTCAGCAGCCAGTGTTCCTTGTAGACACCAAGAAGAGCACTGCCCACTTCTGCAACCCTCAAATAAACACAAGAAAGCATTCCCACCAAGCCACAGAGATGATGTGCTTAGAGCAGAAAAATCCAAAACACATACATCTTCTGTTCAAACAGGAAAAAACCACATCACTACCTCAGTCTTAAAATTGTCTACTCTGCTGATGTTATTACAGCCCTATCACTCATATCCCCTTCTACTAAAGTGTGGTTCAAGCTTTACGGGATTTCAGGATATGAACTGCTCTCCAAAACCATCTGGCACTATCTCTGTACAGACGGATGGAAGGCAGCCCTCTGACATGTGCACTGAGCACACGGTATAGAGACACCTATTTTAACCGTCTCTCCTTCACTAAGGACCCAGAGATAAAAGCCTGTCAACTTTTCTTTCTGAGTACAATAGACTGCATCAATATGACCAGTGATACATAATCAATATATTATTTAAACTTCTCATTTCCATATTTAAAATTCTATATTTTTCTTAATTAAAAATTCAGGGTAGATTTTAATACTTTGCCAAGTATTAAAAAGAATTAGTAAATAATGTTCCCTGAACTTAAAAACAGGAAAAACAAATAATGTTAAAAACAAGACTAGTATAATACTTACTTAATCCACTAAAGAACATACTGTCTTTTCCTAGTTGATAATTTTCGGAAATCACCTGTTTCTATACATGGGGACTTAATTTTGTCAGGATCAACTACTCGAGTAGAATCTCTGACTGACACTGAGGTTCCACATCTGGACATTAGTGAGCACCTCTGCCGTGCAGTGTTTCAGCACGCGGGGTGAGAACACTAACACCTCTAGCAGGTTGCAAGCTCACGTTCTTTTCCATAATACATTCTTCACCCTTTATAAAGAACAGAAAGCAAATACAGATGAAAAACAGACTTTGAAGTGATAAATTCTAGTTTTAACACTTGTTGAAAAAGGAAGCCACAACAAGCATTCTATAATATAAACAGACATATCCACATAGTTTATTTCTCACAGTTCTCCCGACAAATGAACATTATTCAAGAACATACTGTATACACAGATAAGAAACATACAAAATGTTTTAAATGATGCACAACAAAATCCAGCAGTATAAAAGAATGCGTGTGAACTCTTGCTCACTGTGCAGACTACATTTAATCACTCATTAAATAGTAATAAAAATACAATCTTTTATGGATCTTGTGCAGACTACAAAAGAGGGAAAAATTATCACCATATATATGATTTTATATTAGGCAGTTTTCTTTGACGAGTTGTACTGACAACCCCAATACAGAGGCAGAAGGCTGTGTATTGTAAAGGGATTAATGTTGTGAATCAGACTTTACACAGTCACCACCACTGGCACTTTTCACCATAGTCTGTACACATCACATGATCATCTTATATAACATGACATTTAAAAATATATCTGCGTGACAACTTCATGACATCCACACCCCATGAGCTGGTTACAGAAGCAAAGCACAGCTACCTCATGCCTTGCTCTTGGTAAGGACAGTTCATCGTGATTAAAAGTTAGGTATCAAACCGTTAAGCAGCTCCAGTCTACTAAAGGCCCTCAGTGACCACCGGACAGTGAGTTCTTTTAGAGTACACATCCTAGAAGCAAACACCATCACTGGTTAAAACTTCGTCTCTAAGTCAGTCTCTGCACTGACAACTATTTTCACAAAACTGAAAGCTACTGAACTGATTTAATAGAAATACTTTGTCTTTCACCATCATATTATGACTGAGGTCTTTGAAACCTTTGGAATTTACTCTCGCATGAATGCGTGTTCTCCATTCCATCTCACCCATTTAAGATCACCACCTACACGGCTTTAGAGTGGCGGTGAAAATTTCACCAGGGAAACTCTCAGCTCACCAGGAATGTTTAGCTGCGGATCTACAGCCACACGGTGCAGAGCTGTACTTGACGAGAACACTCGGGGAGCTCTCATGCTGTGAGTGTCCCAACTGTGCACACCATCAACAATGAGGCCATTGCTGTGCTGACAAGAACTCGTGCTGACACTCTCTTCCATGTCATCTGTTGGCTGGGAAGTAGTTGGGGTCAAGATAACTATAACTAGTGCCCTGGGACACACAGTAGTCTCTGTCTAAGAATGTCTCTGACTTATACACAGGCTCTAACTGGTGATCTTCCTTGTGAATATCTGTTTCATGTGGGCTGCAAGGAGAAAAGACAGAGACAGACTCATTATCACATGACTCCAGATGCACTCCAATCTACCTGTCACAAACTCTTCTCAGTTAAACTGACCCCTTGGAAAGCTCTAATAGAAAGCTGCTGAGATCTGATGTGATTAAAGGAAAATTTTAATTGCTTAGAATAAAATCTAAGCCGTAAAAGAGTAGTTACACTTTGAAGAAGTTTGAAAGTAAAGTTCTCTGCTTGAGGTTCTTGTCCCCAAATAAAAAAACACTTACCAGTCTGAACAAGAATCACAGAAATCCAAAGACATTTCTGGAGGACAATCCTGGCAGTGCCACCGGACACCCTGGATAGGCTCTACACCACAGTTATCACACTGCAACAGACAAGAAAGGCAGAGTATTTGGCTATGTTTCTTTTCCATTAGGACAGACCCTTTCCCCAAGCTGTAGAGAATATAACACACTGGCTTAATTTAGACACATTCCCAGTGACGTAGATAAAGGTTTATCCATGCAAGATCAGATTACTGGTGGATGAGAAATAACCTATGCATAACCAAGTTTTAAGTCAATCACCTTCAACTTGGGCATTTTGCCAACCACTCACTTGAAAACAGTGTGTGACTGTGAACACCTGATTCACTCAAACCAGACATAGAGCTGCCCAGGCATGTCCTGGCAGACACCGAGACGGCATCCACCTCCTCTCTGGACAGTCCTCAGACTGAACCCCTGAGAAGAAAGCCTATGATGACAAGAAGAAGGGTGCAGCTTGTTCTCCATAGGGTAATACATTACAAGACCCCTCAGTGCACCCTCAGGGTGGAATTTTGGAAATCAAAGTGTGGTGGTTTGAATGAGAATGACTCTGTAGGTTCATATATTTGAGTGCTTGGTCCCCAGTTGGTGGAACTGTTTGGGAAGGATTCGGAGGTGGGCTTTGAGTTTCAAAACCCAAGTCTACCCTAGTATCTTTCTGACCACTGCCCCCAGATCAGGATGTAAAGCTCAAAACTACTGCTCTGGCACCATACCTGTCTGTTTCCCACCATGAAAGTCACGGATTCACCCTCTAAAACTGTAAGCAAGCCCCCAGTTAAGTGCTTTCCTTCTTTATAAGAGTTTCCTTTGTCATGGTGTCTCTTCACAGCACTAGAACAGTAACTAAGACATGGAGTCAATCTCATTTCTAGATTCTCTGATGACACACTGCCCAACATGCCATGGCTGAAGACTCAGTTTCCTCTCCAAAAATCTAGAAGCCAATTAGGAAAATCTCTTAAGGATAAGAAAGGTCCCTGAAGGGTCTAAAGGAAAGAGCTCCTCCAGAGACCAGCGACAGTCACAGCACGCATCAACACACCTACATACACAGCCAACAGCACCACTACATCATGGCCTTGCTCAACTTCCTCCAACCTCACTATGTGTAGCCACTTCTAACGGCTACCGTCTATCTTCAGGCAGAACACACTTTCATAGACTCCTCACAGTCTCCAAGATGTTGCCCGTCTCTGTTCTTACCTTCTTCTAATCTAGTCCTCACACTACAGCCAGATTATCTCTGGCCCCACCTCACTTACATATTTTAACTGCATTAAAATACATGAATAAATTGCTTTACAATATTTAGTAACAGTGAATGATGAACTGTGAAGTTTAAACCGGATGCTTTTCTGAAAGTTAGCAAACCATTTTCTTGAAATGCAAATTTCCTGTAATTCTCTGTTCTAAAATCTTCCATTATTTAAACTCTTTAGAAAAAATCCCCAACTTCACATATCCACTGACTACTTTATGTGCTCTTTAGGTATACTCAACTATTTTATTTGTTTAACATCTCAAGGATTTTATTTTATTTTATTTTTAAGACAATCTCACTACATAGCCCTGGATGGCCTCAAACTCACAGAGATCCACCTGACTCTGCTCAGATGAAAACTGGGAAGAAGGAACTGAGTCCAGCTCTTTTCCCTCCCCAGCCTCTAGCACTCAGGAGAGCATCTGGAATGCATGCAATGAATGGATCCTCTATTAGCCTCCTGAAACTCAATGAGGCAACTCAACGGGAAACGGGAAGTATGTTCATGGACAGCTAGGACTAGGGGAGCAGCAGACGAACTTCATCCCAGTTTACTGCACATAAGACAACTGCGTGTTCTCTTCTCCACACAGAACAGAGACTGTAACACCCACAAGTTTGCGTGTATGCATCAAAGAATTACCGAGAAACTTATTACCCTTTCCCTGCATGAATGCTTATCGATTTCAGAGTTGAATACTCCAGATACCCCTAGTCACTCTTTCAAACTTAGATCAAGTTGCTTACCTTAAAGCCCACATGTTGCACAAACCCACTTTCTGCTTGCATTTGCTGAAGTTTCTGCTTTTTTAACTTTTTAAACTGTAATAATTCTTTATATTCAGGTAAACTCCTATACATGACAGGAATGCTTTCCTCATCCTGTTAAAAAGGACACAATATAAAAGTGTTAGTTTGATAATTAAGATGGACTAAGTGTAGGAACACAGCACTAATATTTTCTACTGACATCCTCACTTCGAAGACTCAGAAAATGGCGACCACTGTGTTTGGTATGTGCGCTCCCAGAGCGAGCGGACTCTGGCAGCCGGGCTGCACTAAGCCTCATCCATCTCTGCTGCCCAGCACCGGGTGGGCGGATGGGCAGGCATGCCATCAGGCCCAGCTGTTCACACTGGCGTGGGACCCAAAGTCAGGTCCTCGTGCTTACACTAAGCACTTGACACAGGAGCCAGCTCTCTCGGTAACTGCTATTCCAAGGTTGAACTACACCGCCTCACCACGGGAGGAGATACGCTGGGACAGCACCTCTGTCACACAATGACGAAAACCCAGTGTCACCAGGCCTACTTCAGAAGCTCCATGGCAGCCTTCCCTGCTCTGCACTAATTTCCTTTTTCTAGCCTAACAAATTTCACATTTACCTCTGTAAACATGGTATCTTTTTTTTTAAACAAGCAAACCAATCTCTGCCCTTGTTTTATATTCTGTACTTGTAATGACCGACTAAAAACAGTATATTTTTCACTCAAGGAGATGAACTGAGTTACACTGACTATTTAGAAAACAGAGTGAATTATATAAATACTTCAAGACGCTCACAAAACACCTTCACACAGATTTTGCATGGTGTTTTTGAATGAAACTGCTGGTCAGTTTCAGGGTTGGAGGAATCACTGCTGGATTTTACACCCTGTGGTTCAAAGACCATTGATTAACGCGGGGCAACGCTAAGCCCCGTGGTGTCCAGTCCTCTGCTGTGATCTCTCTGCTCTCTATGTCCGTCCGGTCCACTGCAGTGACTTCCCTCTACTCTTCCCTAGCTCCCACTCTAACAGCTACACACTGGACCTGTCTTCCACTCGTGTGGTCTGCTCCGAACATCAGCCGCAAGCCTCTCACTGCTCCTTTCCATCTCTCTTGCTGGCTCACCTCAAACTGGTTTTCAAAAGCCTACTGAGATTTCTAATCACTATCCTGCTTTTGTATTTTTCTAATCTTGCCCTGCTACCGAGGATCCTTTGCAATCGAATGACTGATCCCATGACCACTAGTTTCCTAAATATACCCTCAAGCCACTGCCCGGGGTTCCATTAATTCTCAATCCTGGACCAGATAGAAATCCCACCTCCCTCACCCTTCTGTCATGGTAAGTATCATTAACTACTGTGTGTATTTCACATCCAGGAAATGGATGCTGATAGAAATTGTAACAACTACCCCAGATCATACAATTAATTAGTGAAATTAATTAATGAGTGGATGACTTGAACCCTTACTTTCCTAATATATCCAACTGTCTAAGACAGAAGCCTTAAGTTTTCTCATGCACATCTAACTAATTCTGTCCTGATATCACATTTTCTCAAATCCGTCATCTGGCATCCATTCCCACCATTCCTTTAAACTTTCTGCAGCTTCCTATGTAAGTGCCAAGGTCTTCAGTTAGATAAAAGAGTCTTCAGTCTCACACTGCACATTGGTACAGGTATTTTCCCCCTGCAGATGGGTAAATCAATAGCCACAGAAAGACCTACAGCGAGGGAAGCCACCTGTGTGCTTCCAATTGGTCACATCTGTACAGACAGGGAACGATGGTGGGCACTAGGAGCTGGGAGGAGTGTGGAGACGCTGTCTGGAGACGCTGTCTGGAGACGCTGTCTGCCTCAGTACCAGAAGTGGGGTGGGGAGGATTTTAGAATTTGTACAGTAACACCAACTTTTTTTTTTTCTTTTTTTTTCTTACAAACACCACTGGGTTAAAATTTAGTTGTATCGCAAGCATATATTTCTTTTAATGCCATAATGATTTAAATGTGTTTCCAAGACCATGTTGAAATGGTTGCTTGGCAGATGTATTACATCAAGAAAATGAAAAGTTTAAATTTGATGGTTCCAACTGAAAACTGTTAAATAAAGCTAGTGCCATCAGCCTAAGACTCCCAGTCATCGTTAGGAGATTATTCTTTGGCATTTCACCAGCTCCCAAATCATTTTTTTTCCTGGCTAAACTAAACATAAGGTAGTAAATTGTAAAATTATGTTTAAATGGGAATCATTTAAATCTTTAGCATAATCAAAAATAATAAACTAATCAATTGGGTTTTCTCTTTGCTGTAAAAAAACAAAGTGTTATTGACAAATGAAAATATTATTAAATTAGCTATTGATTTCAAGCAGAACATATCCCAAGTCTGTCCTAGGAGTTATAGTCTCCAGCAGCAGCAAACATTTTTTGAGCATCTACTGTTATAGATGGGGGAAATGAATAGGCCTTATAATGGGGTAAACAGTTTGTGTAATGCTTCCTAACAAGGAAACCCTGGGACCTCAAAAGACCCTTTCAAGATGAAATAATATAATTATATCTTAATGATTATTTGCTGTTCATATTTACTGGCAATAGACATATATCAGTATTTATCTAAAACTATTGTATGATCAGTGAAAAGATGATTCAATAATTCTTCTTGCTGCTAATTCAAGGCCACTTGTGGTCAATTTTGCATTTAATTTTTATTTCTGATGTTTTATAACAAGTAAACCTCTTCTTGCAAAACTTGGTTGCATTTAGAGGGACAATCCTGTGGTTTCTAATTGTGTGTAAATCAGGTTGCTCATTATAGTTGGCATTTGTAATTTTTCCAATTAGTTGAAAGTATACATTTTATAGGCATTGTTTCCAGAGAAAACATATCAATCATTTTAACAATCTTCATTATTTAACTGAAGAAACAGAGAAAAGAATTTAGAAAGGCATAGAACACCATTATTAGATATGTATTTACCATTTCCTTAAATATTAATTCAAAACTTCTATATTACACTAGCCAAACTTAAGATGGTAATACAATGAATGCATATCAAATAACATAGTTTTGAAACTGATATTGTGTGGTCAAGTAGGTTCATCTATAAACTTGGACTTATTAACACTACTCAACTGTGTACTCGATAGCTTTCTGAGTTACAGTATTTCAATTTTACTTAAAAAGAACTAATTTCAATAAGGCTAAGGTGGACTACAGATGTTTCAAACTAAGGAGTAGATTATGCACATGTAATTTCTTTAGCTGCTGTGTCTTTGGAAAGAGAAACCTATACATGTTACCACCAGATGATTCATAAATACGTATTTTAAAACAGCTATGTGAATCAGAAGGGCATGGTGATACATGCTTGTAATTCTAGCTCTGAGGATGCTGAGGCAGGAGGATTATCATTTCAAGACTTTCCTAGGCTATACAGAGAGATAAGAAATCAAATCTAATTTAATTTACTACATTGTCAACTTAAAAATAATTTTTTTTGTACTGGGAAATGAATCAAGGACCTTGCACATACTCCCCAAATGATGACCACTGAATGAATGCTCGGTTTAAATGTTCTGCCCCAGCCCTCCTCACATGGCTACCCTTTAGTCACTCTCTCAGGGCTCCCTCTTTAAGTGACTATGAACACTCCCTTTACTCCTCTGATGCATTTTAACATCTGCTTACTGATGTGATCAGTTAACAAGCCCAAGACAGAAGAACAAAGACATATGCATGTTTGCAGTTCCTAGCATAGTCCCTTACATAACACATTTAGATAAACAGTTCATCAAATGAATCATTCTATCACAAAGTACAAAATCACAGATAAAAGATGTATCTCAAGACTCAGCACGTGTATTTCCAGAAGACAAGTTCAAAGGAAAAAACAATACAACCACTACCTGGTTATTTAAGAGACAGAACAAAGTTTCTCACTAACTTTCCATTAAAATCTCCTGTTCTGATTCTATGCAATCAGAGTATTGTGACACATTCCCCAAGCAAGGAATCAATCCTCTCCCAGGACATTCACAATGGGAACAAGTCAAATGACACAGAGGGACACAGCGGACACACCCACACTGTGGCACATCTGTGCACAAACCACCCAGCTTTCAGTGCAAGCAGTAAGGGCAAAGAAAATGAAGGGGGTTCTTCACCCCCACCCCAATTGACTGCCATTCTCTGGATCCAAACAAACACGTCTAGACCACCCCACGTTTGTGAGTACCGCTCAAGCTGGGAGAGTGTTTGCCTAATGCGCACAGGGCCCTAGGCACATGTTTGTACACACGTCGTGAAATGACTGAGGCAACTAGAGACTCCATTACAGGAAGAGTTAGCTCCTCAAAAACCTGAGCTTGAGCTGGGCGGTGGTGGCGCACGCATTTAATCCCAGCACTCGGGAGGCAGAGGCAGGCGGATCTCTGTGAGTTCCAGGCCAGCCTGGTCTCCAAAGTGAGTTCCAGGAAAGGCACAAAACTACACAGAGAAACCCTATCTTGAAAAACCAAAAAACAAACAAACAACGAAAAAACCAAACAAACAAACAACAAAAAAAACCCTGAGCTTGGTGTCTGGAACTCCCTCCAAAACAATCTGAAGTGGAGCTGAGGGGGAAGACACGTAAACCAGACTACTGCCAGGTGACAATGATTACAGCTGGGTGACAGAATGTGGGTTCTCTGGGCTGTTCTCACTACTTAAGCATATGTTGAATTTTTTTCATGAAAAGCAGAGCATATTAAGTTTACATTTTACTTGTTGTTGAAAAGAGCATCAGCAATCTCTGAAGAGAAGGACTAATCAGAAAATCATGGGCTCTCTCTCATGATGCACAGTCATCTCTATAGAAACGGGTAACTAACGTACCGATGCCTCTTCCGCAGCAGTGTTCATGTGGCCATGAAAACAGGACCGGTCATCATCTTCATCCATATATACTGGTGGCTCATGTGACGTCATGAAAGTGGAAGGTTTAAAGAGGTGCTTATTAAGGGGGTGCTGTCGTCTGCTTGTTGAAGACTACATGAGAAAACATGTCTTATTGCAACAGTGAAAAATCATTAACAGAATCAAAAGTACAAAAACACGCATGCACTGAACTCTTATGATCACCTTATACTGAAAATCAGAGAATAAAATGGCCTAAGTCAGATTAGTAACTGTCCAGTGAGAGAGAAGTTGCCAGAATATTTGAGTGTTGAAAAACAATCACCTAACACCAAGTAACTGCTGCTTTAGAACAGTGTCACTGAGTCCTCACAACATCCCTACAAAGTCATCTTTAGAGATGAAGAACAGGCATGAGGAGGCTGAGTTTCATGGTGAGGGCGGTGTAGCTAGATGATGGCAGAGTTGGTGCAGACACCACTCATGACCAGAATGCACCCCAGGCGTGAAGAACCACTGGGGAGCCACCATCTCAACCTTTTCAAAACTCAAACTCTCCCAGGGCCAGGACCATTATGACTGTGGCTACACTAGACCTCCAGAGCCACAGTGTCTGTGAACTTACAACAGACTACACACACAGGATGGTACACATTTAGATCCTTTTTGGTCACTACTTACTCTTAGTTGTAAAAACACAAAGTGTAAAATAACACATTAATAGAATTAATTCAGAAAAATTAACTTAGGGGTTGGGGATATAGCTCAGTGGCTGAGCACTTGCCTAGCATAAATAAAGCCCCAGGACTGACCCATAGCACTGGCGGTGGGAGGGATAATAACTGTGAAAAGTATAGCTGTTAGTCTGAACACTGGTCTGCAAGGTTCTAGCATTCCAAGGCTATAAGAGCTGTATATACCATTAGTACTTAAAACAATTAACAAATTAAAACAAGCTTGAAAAGCTTGGTTAAAAACAACTTCAAAAACCCATGGGGCTGGAGAGATGGTTCAGGTGTTAAGGGTACTTACTGCTCTTACAGAGTGTTTGAGTTTGATTCCCAGAACCCACACAGGTGGCTCACAACCTCCTAAAATTCCAGCTCTGGGAATCCAATGCTCTGGCCTCTGTAGACACCAGCATTCATGTCCACATACCCACATACAGATATATAATTTAAAAAGTAAAATAAATCTTAAACTAGCATCCACCAGGAAGGTAATGTTCACTTCCTTTATGTGAAGAGGGAATTCAATGAGCTTCAACTAAGGTTTGCTTGTCTCTGCTCCTTACCTTTTTAGAGTATATATATAAGTTAGGTGTTCGGCCTGGAACTGGAATGCCGGCTTTAGTTAGCTTTATGAAATACTTCTGTACACGACTGGCAACCTAAGGAAACATAACAGTTCTTTTAATATAATGAAATGATGTGATATTTGTGAAGTTTTAAATGATAACAATCAAATCAAAGAATAAACTTTTAAACGGTCATCAAAGACATCTGTATTTTAAAATCTTGACAAAATCATTTCAAGTAAATTTAAATTTGTGTGATTTCAAAGCTACACCTTATTTTCACGGGTGAACACTGGTGAGGACAGACAGCAGGAAGCCCATCTATTGGTAATTCAGATGGGCGTGAGGTAGCCGCTGGGTTCGTGTTCAGAAGACAACAGGATGACATTAATGCAATGCCACAACCCCACTAGCACGGTCTAAACAAAAAGACAGTGTCAGTGCACTCACTGAGCACACACTATATACACTGTTTAATGTCTTGCACTGATGCAAGGCTACTCGCAGGGCTACTTATGCTGATCGATTTAAAGCCTCCACACACCAGAGCTAGCAATGGTAGCCACTGTGCCAGCATGGCTGCAGAACCGTCCCCTAAAAAGCCGCTACAGGCACAGCCTGCTGCAGCCCTTGCCATCACCTGCTTGGCTGTCCGGTTGCCCAGCTCATCTGCAATCTTCTGCCACCGCCGAGACTCGACCTCTTCAGGAGGGTATTTCAGGAGAAGCTGTTCAAGTTTTTTCTGCACCAAACCCAAGACCAAGTTTTAAGTAAAAAATGTATTCCAATTAAACTACTGGATTTCTAAATAAATGCATTCATATTTTATTCAAAGCCCAGTACTGTTTTCCCAACTCTGGAGCTCACATTATTAGAGATTCTCAAAGGAGAAAACAGTTCTAATTAGGAACGTCAGATGCCACGGGCAAATGAGATTCGCGAGAACACCTGTGAAGCCCTCCGCCAGGCTTTCCAGTCCCTTCAGTGACAAAGCAGGACAAGCAAACAGAGGAGAGAGAAACACATCGAGGTGGCACACATCTGAGTGAGCGCAGCTCCCCAGCTATCTGCGCCAAATGTGCAGAGGATCCCCTGCTGCAGCATTAACTGAACCATGTCCGTTCACTGGATTTAGAATATCAAGAGTCTTTCCTCTTGTGTGTGATCCGTCATTCGCACATCTGACTGGATACTAAAACTCAGCTTCTAACACTCACACAAACCCTAAAGATACACAACCAAATTTAATACATTACATAAGCTCACACTCAATTACAGCTGGGGCAAAATCAGCCTTCAGCACAGGCAATCTGGGTTCTCAGCTCCCTGACAACAGAAATTAAAACACGATTTGAAGGATCTTTGCTTATCTTGAGGCTTTTCTCTCAAATCTGCTTTTAAGAATATCCACCCATTTCTAGCCCTCTTCCCAACCCAGGGTTTTTCTTTAAGAATTATCCTTAAACAGTTCATACACCTTCAAAATCCAAAATTCTTAAAATATGCAAAAAGGTGTATAAAAGTAAGTATTTTAAACTCATGGTTACAAGGAACTGCAGTGCAACAGCAAACACCTGCCTGGTGGTGCTAACTCTACCAGTAACAGTAGACTGTCTTCTAACTCAAACAAGCAAGACGTGTGCATCACCTGTTCCTCAACAGTCCACAGCTGGTTGAATGTTTCAGGTTTGGTGTCATCACACAGGCGACCTCTTATCATCTGCATATATATAAAAAAAGCTTCTTATAAATGGAAAACATCAAGTATATAACCAAAGAGCACACAAGGAATGTTTTAGAATTTCCAAAATATCTTTGCATATTTTTTAATATATACATCACCTATTTACTGATTAAATGTTTTTTTCCATATTCTTGTATTTCATTTGGTTTTAAACACTTAACAATCCTATATAAATAAATGATAGCAAATCATCTCTAGAAACAAGAAATGTGGGTTCAAAACTGAAAAATAACAAGTCCTTCAGAGACAAGGCCACATCTGAAATCCTAATCACACTCCACAGTGCCACTGTACTAGGCACAGTACCCACAATGCCCATTTAAAATCCAGACAGACCCTACAATGTGACAAATACCAACTCCATTTGATAAGAGGCTGCAACTTGAAGACTGGAACACACACACAACCAAAGTGTCACATCTAGCGATTCAGGTTTCCTGTTACCTTGAAAGTTTATGGTCCTATTATTGTTCAGTAAATGACTCATTGTAAGAACACAAATCAACAAAATGTTAAACATTTTTATGCTACTCAGATATTCCACACTAATTACCTGAGGACGGTTATGGGAGCCTTCTGGACCGTCACTCAAAGGCAGCATGGAGTAAGAAAGGGACTCTCCATCCTTCTTAGGGTCTAAAGGACTTTTCGGTCTAGCAGGCAAGCCTACTAAAAATAAAATCATACAAAGAATTATTCAAGCAAGACACTGCAAGTCATTTTCCTCATTCAATTCTTACCATGAAAGTTCTTACCTTTATCAAAAACTAACTTAACTCTCCTACTATGTCTTTTGCGATTTTTAAATTCTCTTTCAAAGTTCCCAAGGCTGTTGGTATACTGGTCCCACACGATCTCAGGCAACTGAACAACTCTCTGTGGGTATGGAAGCCCTATATCGGCCTGGGAAAAAGACAATAAAAATATCAGAGTGCCAATCTACATTTAATTCAGGAAGATAACAGGTGAAATAAAAATGCAAGTGGCACACTGTAAACTCTACCCCTAGGGTGCCGAACACGGACTACACAGAGAGACTGTGCTGCATCCGTACAACTCTACACATCAACACCAAACACCTGTCAGCCCTCGGGACAAGCGTGCCGCGTGTGCTAAATGCAACAGAGGAGACCCTGAGACATACGCATTTGGACAGTCAGCCTCAAGTTGGTGGCTTATTGGTAACATAATAAAAAACGAATCCATAATCTATAAGTCTCTGCCACATATAAAACTTATGACAATTTTTCTTTCTGGCAGTGCTGGGCCTTGTACAAACCAGCACATCCTGCACCATCGCTACATCCCTTGCTCCAGATTATGACATCTAAAAAATGAAACTTCTAAATTAAATCTAGGACAAAGAAGTCTTTCTAAGCAACATAAACCTTGCCTCTTTATTGAGTATCTGGATTTAATCTTTGTAAAAAGTTAAGGTGTTCAATAACACATCTGTTTCTGAATTTAAACAAAATTCTAAATTGAACCTGAAAATGAAAAACAAACAGCCAACTGCATATAAATATAGTAAGAGTGCCTAAGTGCATGATTTTGCTTACCAGAACACAAATGAGACTAAAGTTAATACATTTATTATTTATTTCTCTAACAGTTTTAATTTAATCTGCCAAAAATTGCCATTTTAAAAACAGTGTCTTTGTGTTCAAGCAAACTGTTTAATAATGATAAAAGGAGATTTTTTTCATTTATTTATTATAAGGTTTTAGGTTTTTGTTGTTTAGGGTTGTTTTTAATTTTTTTAAACAGTGTCTCTTGTAGCACAGGATGACCTCAAATTTGATCGGTAGGTTTGAGGATGACCTTCTACTCAGGAGCCTCATTTTTCAGGCAAGTTTTGGGATCCTAAATTTGCCCCACCATGCTGGACCAAGGGGAACCTTATTTAATGGAGAAGGTACGATACAGCTCTAACAACCAGTTTTTAATAAGCCAGTATGCAGACTACGTATGTATTATGAAATGCAGGTTTCCTGAAAGCAGAGAAAGGAAAGGCACACTGACAACATCTCACCGTCACTTCGAGCCCATCACAAAGAGAGGCCCTCACAGATTCTGTTTAATGTTTTCACACAACACCGACACCGAGGCTTTCAAGCATACTAAGCAAGGTTCAGCGGTAGTAGAGCACTTGCTTGCACAAGGTCTGGTTCTATCTCTAGTACCAGAGAACAACACCCCCACAATGTGTTTGTGTGTATACATCTTGATCAATTGGGTATATCTGAACAGCTCACTGTTAAACATTATGTTTGTTTCAAATACAAAAGAAAACTAGTTAGTTTCACACTAAGGAGGAAAAAAGCCTTTTATGAAATTCATAGTTTCTCTTCATGGATTTGGTTATGCCTTAAGCATGTGTAGAATAAATTTTTGTATTGTCTCTATAAACATTTGCTTTTTCTCTCAGTAGCAAATGTGACCAAACAAAAGCAGTTTATAATTAATAAATCCTCTGCACCAGGTCTCAGAGTCCCACTAACCCTGAGTCCTGGAGGAGGAGGAGGAGGAGGAGGAGGAGGAGGAGGAGGAGGAGGAGGAGAAAGTGATGGTGGAAAACAGATGAAGTGTGAGCAGAACAGCTCTTGTCCAAACAACACAAGCTCAGTTCTCTTCATCTGGGCAAACTGTACCGTGTGCTGGATAGGGAAAGAAGATGGTACGGCCTTCAGGAACATGATTAATCTAGAAGAGGTTGGTGTGGAATTAAATACTCTCAAAGCACAGACAGATTCACAGAAAAAGAAACAATTATCTTAAATTACCAAGTATACTCCAATAAATGTTTGAAAGTACTAAAGTATATTTTTTTGGTACCTTCTTCTGAAGTTTTTCCACAAATCCAATAGGATTTTTGAGAGCTTCTCTCTGGTGTCTGCCTAAACTTTCCAGGTCTTGGACTGCTTGAGAACGCTGAGCCTCAAGGACAGCAATGGTCTGTAGCAGTCTCTGGTAACTGGAGACAAAGAGAGCGATCTCACTGGAGTTTTCTACTAACAACAACCAATAAAAACTCAGTTCAAGTTATCATCTACTATATATGAAGTCACACAGTCTTTTTAAAGTTACCTGAAAGAGTTTAGTAAAACATATTACTGGGAATAAATGAGGTCTTCCTGAGTTACGAAGTACCTAGTCAGAAAACATCAGTTAGAGAAAGCAAAGCCTCCTTTCCCATCTTAGACCTTCTAATTCTTGAACCTTGAATGAGTTCAGAAAACAAGAAAGCATTCTGACGTTCCAGCAACCAAGGTTTTAAGAAACTCCTTAATAGAAGAACTAAAATCACATAATTTCACACACAGAGCCGAGCCCCCAAATCCAGCCCTCTAGCTCTACTGTGCAGGAACAGAATGTCTACAGCACATTTCTTTCCAAAGCCATTAAAGACAGTGCCCCACAGTCTGATATGGTAGTCGGTCACATGGTTCTTAGCTGCTCTATCCTTCTTCTCACCCACATTTCTCCAGCATTCAAGACAAAGGCAAATGCTGAAGGTCTTATTTTCCTACCTGCAAAGGCTCTGTTAAAATAGCTAACATCCATTTCATCCACATAATCAATTTACTTGTCGCCATCCTGGAATCTAATTACACTAGAGATATATTTATTAACTAGTTCATTTGCATTTGGGGTCTTTTTTTTTTTTTTTTGCTAGCACTATCCTGAGTCTGGAATGTCAGGTTTTACACATAAATACACATAAAAATGCAGTAACCCCAAATCCTTGGGTGCTCAGAAGCTTTTCACAGAAATAATTAAAAAGTCACTTGAAATTCACTTTAAAGAAGCTGTGTCCTTAACGTATCAACTGAGCAGTTTTCCTTTATGGTCCAAATATATTGGTTTCTCAATAGACTGTGACTCCTAACGGAAAATATATCTGTTTAGTTTACCTTTCTTTATTTAGTCAAGGTATAGCTCACTTCCCAGCATATAGATATTTCTTGAATAAATAACTGTCTGATGTTTTGTCCAGTCAGAAGCATAGTAAGTCTTATAAGTTAGAAGCCAGCAAAGCACCAGAAACATCCCAACAATTCAACCCCGAGACTCATCACCAAGCTGATGCTTCCAACACCTTCTTTCTGTTTAACATGATGACACAATGAACATTAACATAAGCTGTATGGATATGTACACAGTCGAGGCCCGCTTAGGATACAGGCTGGGGTGGGGTGGGGCGGGGAGACAATGAAAGCATAACTTCCCAACTCCAATTTGCTTTCTTAATGCAGGCAGTGACTAGAAGGCACAGAATGAGCACGGAAAACCTGGAAAACATCAGTGACATCAAGTCTTCTGCGCCAATCCAAACCACTCTCAGATGAGTCAGAGATCTCACCAGCTGGGAGGGACGACACTGTCGATCCCTGGATCCATTGGAATGACACCCAGTCTGACACAACTTATTTCCAGTCTCACCCACAGCTTTCTCCACATTCAAAAGCAAAATGAACAAGTCAGTTCATGAATGAACCCAAGGTAAGACTGGGTTGCCCATTAATCCAATCACTGTTTGCTAAGAAAACAAGGCCCTCTCTTAAAAGCTCTAGCAATTACCAAAATACATTAGACATGGAGCTTAGGTATAACCAGGGCGCTACAATAGTGGGAGAGAAAGAAACAGAAGTAGGTATGCAGGAAAACAGCACTGACCATCTTCCCAGAGACTGAAGCAGGAATGTAGCTGAGGATCGATCCATCACAGTGGTCCACCTACCTTTTAGTGTTTGAAATTGTCCAAAATGATTTTTTTTAAAGAAAGAAGGCTGAGTATGATGAAGTACATCTTTAATCCCAGCAATTGAGAGACAGAGGTAGGTGGACCTCTTGAGTTTGAGGGCAACATGGTCTACATAGTGAGTTACAGGCCAGCTGGAGCTACCTAGTGAGATTCCCGTCTCAAAAAGGAAAAGGAAAGGAGAGGAAAGAGGAAGGAGGAAAAAGGAAAAGAGAGGGGAGGGGAGGGGAAAGGAGAAGGGAGAAAGGAAAGGAAGAGAATGGAAGGAAAGGAGGAAGGAAGGGAGAGAGGGAGGGAGGGAAGTGGGGGGAGGGAGAGCGGGAGGGATGAACAAACTGTGTCTCTGACCCAACGTAACACAGCAAGTGACACTGTATAGTGGTCCTGTGCAGATCACACCTGCCAATGCATTCAGCTCATCCAATGCATTCAGGATGACAAGTCTGTGAACAGACAAGATAGATGAGCAACTATGCAATAAGAAACAGTAATAAGGGCCAAGTGTGACAGCTTCTACCTTCATGGGGATAAGGCAGAGGGATGGGAAATCTGAGGGCAGCCTAGTCTACAGACTAAGACACTGTATGAAAATACAAACAACAACAGAAACAGAAGGTCTAACATTCATTGTGTATACTATATGCTGAGCACTGCTGTATTTTAAATGTCATAAACTTGAAACAGTATCATTTGTTATTCAAGGCATACTACGAAGAAAACTCTTGCCTCAAACAGAAGATGGCAGAACAGTATCTATTCATCACAGATACTCATCCAAACATTTAAAGAAAACACAAACTCAAAAACAACTGAAACTCCACAGAACCAATAAACACTTTTGCTTTAGCTACCCCTTAACCTCCTAAGGAACAGAGTGACTTGTGGAAACCGCACGGGCTTCCTGTGTTGTGTGCAAAGTCACAGCTGATCTCCAGGAGACCCTGACAGTGAGTGTCCCTGCAGTCAAGCGCTCCCCACTCACTTTCCTGAGGATACCCACATGCAGACATTTAGCTCTCAGCCTAGGGTGGCAGCTGACTACAGTACCTATACCTAAGTTATTTTCACCACCTCTCCCACCCCAGCTTTACTAACTTTTATGAACATAAATAGTCTATGAACAAAATAGTCTACAAGTAAAAACCATGACGTCTAAAAGGAATACACTGAAGGACCAGTAACTCAGCAGCTTGCTTTACTTTTCTAGGCAGCAATAATGCATGTACAGCCACTACTGGAGAGGAAGAGACAAGAGAGAAGGAGGTGGAAAATCTTGCTTTTCAGTGCACCAGCATGTTTTTCTAGGGGCCAGCTTTCCATTTCTACAGTGGAAAGAATCTTTAAGCGCTCACATGGACATTTTTTAGCCTTAAAACATAATGTGGAAAAAAAATTTTTAAATCTAGCTTTCACACATTCTGCTAAGAAAGTTGGTCTAATTCTTGAAAATAATTGTCAGTGGAAGGTCCCCAGTTAGATCCCAGGTTTCAGCACCAGATGAAAGAAAGAAAGGAAGGGAGGGAGGAAGGGAGGGAGGGAGGAGAGAGGGGGAGGTAAGAAGGAAGGACATGACTGCTTCTAGGTATGGTAGAGGAGGGGTTTATTGTAGATAAAAAGGAGAGTGCAGCCAGTAGCAAGGACATCTGGAAGAGTCCAGAGTGAACAAGACCCTGAGTCAGGCCATGAGAAGAGTTGGGGAAGGAGAGAGGGGAGCACCTGGAAAGTAAAGGGTGGAAAAAACGGCAAGTAACCAAAATGGCTGATTTATACAGGGAAGGGCCACTGGGGGAGGCAGCCCAGCCACTGGACTGGAGAAATTTAGGGTAGGGGGTGGGGTATGCCAGCCATACTCTATAACAGGTAGGACTAAGGGATGCTGGGACAAACTGTCAGATAAGTCTGCTTTGGTATGTTAAATAGACGCCTCCATTAGCCATTTGTCCAGAGTTTGAGGCCTAATGATAATCATGAGAAAAAAAAACAAAAGAGGGAGAGATAGAAATCTCATCTATATAAGGAATCTACACAACCATGGTTTGCCTGAATTGATAAATAAAGCTTTGCACAGCCACACATGTGTTTAAACAGCAGAGTGACTATAACAGAAATCACGTCATCCACAAAGCATGAAGTATCTACCATAGGTCACCATGAGGAAGTCTGCCACACCTCCCTGCTCACATCAGTCAAAGTAGAAAAGAAACAGAGCTCTGAAGGGTAACTAACAACTATACAACACATTTCCAGCCAGTCCTCCAAGTCATTCGAACAGCAAATTATGCTCTGTATGCCTCCCCACTAAGCTCTTCAACCAACACCTACTTATCATCGGTAGCAGGAACACACAGTAGTCTGCAGAAGACACACAAGCCCGAGGCTAGCCCAGGCTACACAACAAATTCAAGGCCTACCTGGTAACAAAGCAAGGCTCTGTGGAGGGAGGGAGGCTGTCTGCCATGTATGATTATCAAGTAAGACTTAATCATACCTCAGTTTATCCATTTGTTTCTGGAATTAATTTGCCAAGACACACAAAAGGCCGTGAAAGCAGCTGTACTTTAGGAGAGAGCTGTCAGGCAAATGTAGCACAACAGCAACCACAGCTGCCACAGCACCACAGAACAGCAGTGGGGGCTGCCATTCTGAGGATAAGCACTAAGGTGGAGGCGGCCCAGAAGCCGAGCATTTCCTTGCACAAGACTCTTGGTCCAATGTCCAGCACCACAAAAGAAGGGCACAGATTTCTGTTAAATTATGAAAACATTTTCTAATCATAAAATATAAACTCAAGCAGAAATGTGAAACATGAAAATAAAATTGCCATTATTCCATCATGAAATAAAGCTGTCACATTTTAATCTAGTGAGAAAAAATTTTTAATAAGTTTTTACAAAATACAGGGGAATATTAAATGTTATATTAATTTTTACAAAATAGGTTTTTATTCAAAGTACATAGGAATAACAGTTTCTGCTAAATAAAACTGTGCTTTTTTTTTTTTTTTTTTTTTTTTAAGAAATTACCAACACTGTTCTTGAGTACTCCCAAGTATCTATAAAATTAAAGACTGGGCCTAAAAATTAAGGAACTTACAGTAAAGAATACACATGAATAATAACGTATCATCAGTTCACGACTGTAACAAATGCCCCATTCTAACATAAGATGCTCAACAGAGGTGCAGAACATCTGGGAACTCAGCAGCATATTCCTACTTAATCTGTAAACTTTTGAAAACTACCCTTTTAAAAGTTCCCTTTAAGCTACTAATATAGCTCTTAAGAATTCCGGGGGTGCGGGTGGGGGGTGGGGGAGGGGGGTGTTAAGCCAGGTGGCGGTGGCACACGCCTTTATTCCCAGTACTCAGCACTTAAGAGGCAGAGCCAGGAGGATCTCTGTGAGTTGGAGGCCAGCCTGGTCTACAGAGAGGGTTGTAGGACAGCCAGGACTACACACAGAGACCCTGTCTCAGGGAGGGAAAAAAAAGAATTCTGGGGGTTTCACTCAAAGACAGGGTTCAGACACAGTCCCCTTCTCTTCCCTTGCAGAGTCATGGAGGTTGTTTTTATCATTATCATTAAAATTACAATGCCTTTACAATACAAAAAATACCCACAAGTCTGTAATTTCCAAGACCACTGTGATGTTCCACTCCAGAGAACAAAAGACGAATGTAAGATAACACAATTTGGCTTAGCCAACCCAAGTTGCTTTCAAGCCTGCTAGACGCCAGCTCAACTCTCAGGTTGGTTGGCTTCTATAACCTATTCCAATCAAATCTGCTATTACCTTAAAATTTTCCCCTACTAAGTATGAAAAAATGATTGGCTTTTCCTTGTTAAAAACAATAGTTTCTAGGGCTGGAGAGATGGCTTTTTCCTTGTTAAAAACAATAGTTTCTAGGGCTGGAGAGATGGCTTAGTGGTTGGGAGCACGGGCTGCTCTTCCAGAGGACCTGGGTTCAATACCCAGAACACACATAAGGCAGGTCATAATCATCTGTAACTCAAGCTCCAGGGGATCTGGCACCCTCACACAGATATACATGCAGGCAAAACACCAATGTGCATAAAATAAAAATAAATAAGTAAATCATAAAAAGGTTTAATATTTTTGCTCTAAGCATGGCCATTCACAAAGCAGAGGCATGCTCCCAACATGTATGCCTTACTGTAAATCAAGTAAATCTGTAAATCACTCTACTATACTGCCACAAATTAAGAAAAACATACTTCTTTCTTCCTGTCTCCTAGATTATCTCAAACATTCACGATAATTATCTCCTACAGTATTGGGAGCATTTCTGTATGTATAACTGAGTCACCTTTTAACAAGTTATGAAGTACACAACTCCACTAACAATCCATTCTCAATGCCTCACTCACCAGCCCCTGAAAACAATCTTTCAACCTCTATAAATTCGCCTGTTCTAGCTAAACATAGTCAGTCATATATGACCTACTGTGTCCAGCTTCTTTCCACTGGAACCATTATCAAGACTCATAATACCACACTGCTTTGTAAAGCTGTTGTTTGTATGGATGAATGTTGTCATTCTGTCTGTGCACACGTGCAAGGCTGCTGCCTGAGCTAGAGAGGCTGACTGCTGGGAAGCACCCTGTGAGTGCTGGGTGTCAAATCTGGGTCTGCAAGAGCAGCAATGCCTTCAACTGCGAGCCATTTCTCCAGCCACTCCTCCCTCTTTATGGCCAAGTAATAGTCCATTGTAGTAACATTCATACATTGCGGGGTATCTGGTTGTTTCTGACTTTTAGCTACAGAGAATTATGCTGCTGTGAACTCCTGTATCTAAGCTCTTCTTTGAACAACCAGTTTTCTTTGGGTATTTAAAAGGGCATTTTATTTTTACATACGTGGTATGCCTGAAGTGTGTCTCGTGTGGGTGCTCGTGTTGTGCACTTGTGCATGTACATGGAGGCCAGAGGTTGAGACATAGGATGTCGTCCTTCCCACCTTATATGTAGAAGTAGGAGGGTTGTAGGACAGCCAGGACTACACAGACAGACCCTGTCTCAGGGAGGGAAAAAAAAAAACACAGAAGAGGGAGTTAAGAATCCCCTGGAACTGAACTATATATAGGTGGTTATGAGCTACCTGATGTGGGTAACGGGAGCCAAATCTGGCTCCTCTGCAAAAGCCAAATGCTCTTTATTGCTCCAGTCCTGTAAGTTTTTTTTTTTTTTTTTTTAATTTAATTTTTTTTTTTTTTTTTTTTTTGAGACAGGGTTTCTCTGTGTAGCTTTGGTGCTGTCCTAGATCTCGCTCTCACAGAGATCCAGAGATCCACACCAGGCTCTGCCTCTAAGTGCTGGGATTAAAAGGTGTGCACCACTACCACCCAGCCTTAATTTATTTTTAGTATAAATATTAGTGTGCTTACATGTGCACACATGTGTATGCTCGAGGGCAAGTGCCTGATGTGGTCAGGCAGCAGAACACTGAGAACTGGAATCACAGTTGCGTACCACCCAGTGTGGATGCTGAGAATTGAACTTGGGTCTTCAGAATAGCAATCTGCACTCAACCAGCACTGCCCTTCCCCAGCTTTTGGAACTCCTTTTTTCCTGGAGATAGTTCTGGGTGGGTTTCTGGTTCTTGCAACTAACAAATGTAATAAAACAGGCTCCAATCACCTTAATTTCATTTTCCTTGTTGTTTTTAAGGTTTGAAGATTTTGCTTACTGAGGGGAAGGAGGAGGGAGTGTGTATGGGGATGGAGGATACTTGCTTTTTCAAAATAGGGTCTTGCTATTTTGCCCAGGCTGGCATAGAACTCACAGCCATCTTGCCTTCCCCTTGCAAGTGCTAGGATCATAGATGTACAACACCATACCTGGAGCTTCATAAAAAAAGTTTTTTTTAAACTTTGAATCTGTGTTTTCAATCTTATTTATAAAGCTACCCCTACCCCAAACCTGGGGTTCTTGTGGGAGCAGAACTTAAAAGGGCTATTCAATCAGTTCATAGTGCTTTTCCAAAAACTCACAAAGTAACTGACTTCTCTTAAAGAGGAAGCCAAATCCCACTAACTATCCTGTGGACAATACTTTATACTCGAGTCAGATCAAGTGTTGTACTTCCCCCATTCCTGAGATTTAGCTCGCTCACTCTCTCCCCAACCCACTATAACATATCTCCTCTTCTGGTGTTGCAGTTGCCAGCAGGTTTCATATAACAGAAACGAGTTATGTGTGTAGAGGGGTGGGGTGCAGACTTGCAGGAACATGGAGGCCGGAGGTCAATATCAACTGCCCTCCTCTATCTATCTCTTCTGAAACAATGTCTCCCACTGAACACAGATCACTGACTGGCTATATTGTATGGCTAGCAAACTCCAGAGACCCATCTGTGCCTACCCTTCGGAGTTGGGGGTCCAGAAGCTGCCATTACACATGAATGTTGGTATTGTATGACAGGACACTGTCCACTGATCATCTTCTCAGCCCCACTGAAGACACCCATAAAAGACAAACCATTTGTCTTCTTTCAAGTCCTTCAGACAACCTCAACCAAATTCTTACCATTCTAATACACTTTCTGAAGCCAATAGACAAAACTCAAGACTGTAAAAACATTTAAAAATCATATAAATCAGCCGGGCAGTGGTGGCGCACACCTTTAATCCCAGCACTCGGGAGGCAGAGGCAGGCGGATCTCCCTGAGTTCGAGGCCAGCCTGGGCTACCAAGTGAGTTCCAGGAAAGGCGCAAAGCTACAGAAGAGAAACCCTGTCTCAGAAAAAAAAAAAAATCATATAAATCATTCTGATAATAGAAATTTTATCTCACAATGCACTAACTCCAAGTGTTTTTTATTCTCATTTTTCATATTCCCATTATAAAATATTAGTTTTGGCACCAGGTAATTATACAGACTACCCATCCCTAAATACACAACTCCACCAATAACCAGGGAAACCGGCATAAGTTTAATAAACTGTGTGAATGAATGTGCAGCTTATTCACCTTCTTTTTAAAACTTAAAACCCAGATTGTTTTCAAATAAGTTCTGTGGTGAGACTGTAGCTCAATGGTAGAACTTTACCTAGCATGCAAAAAACCTAGGGTCAATTTTTAGCACTGAAAAAATAAATGACTTTATTACCAGAAGTACACTCATTTTTCTGAGGTTTTCAAACCAGGGTAAAGGCTTGGAAATTCTCCTATACAGGTCATGGTTCTCAAAGAGCTTGTGATCTACTATATACAATTACAGCAGTTATCATTACCTAGAATAGAGCACACAGAAAGTACCTGATCTGTTTGGGAAGAGAAAGTCTTTTCAGAGAATATGATGCCTAAACTAAGAGGGGTCCCCATTTGTTGACAGAGGATGATAACCAGGGAAACCGGCATAAGAACAGACCAGAGCAAGAAGTTCGTGAGGCCTTCAGGCACGCTCATTCTTTCCATGTCGTAACACAATGTCAACATCTACAGCAGTAGTTTTCAAATTCTCAGTGTTGTAGCCCTTTAATACAGTTCCTCATGTTGTGGTGACCCCCAACCATAAAATTATTTTCGTTGCTATTTTGTAACTGTTACCTGACATGTGACCCATGTGAAAGGGTCATTCAACCCCCAAATGTGTTGCCCAGGCTGAGAACTGGAGAAATGAGGGAGTTACAAAAATCACAGAGGGAAAGGGACACTGAGAAGGTTGTTAGTTTATACTTTCTAGTTGGGCTGCATTCACAGGTATCCTTGAGCATACGAGACCCATGGGCCACAGGTTAAACACTCGGTTGAATGAGGGGTAAGGGCATACTCAGTTAAAGAATTCAGAAAACTGGGCTGAAGAGGTAATTTTGATCAGGTAACGGCACTTGCCACCACACCATGGGAGAAGAACCAGCACCTCTAAGCTGTCCCTTGGCCTCTCAGCTGCTGCCCCTCCCATCACATAAGGTGCTCGTTTCATCTGGCTAGCATGGAGAGTAAGGGGCAGACAGTCAAAGTGCTTTAAATGAGCAGACGCTGTGTCTCCAGCATTTACTTCAGGGTAAGGTTATCTGGGGACTCCAGGACAGCACCATAGAAAGTAAGACGCTATCTCTACTGATGCAGAGACGACACCACTGACGCTCGAGGACGCAAGCGCGGAGCTCAACCAATGGCTGGGGACTCCTTCAAAGAGGCTGCCTTTCCCCTAGACACTGCCAGGTTAACTGGAAGACGCTCAAAGTGGTTTGGGAAGCAGTAATAAACTCATTCTCTGACATGGTTGACTCTGTTTTCTGTGTGGCAGGGAAAAGGGAAGGTCTACTGAAAGGTCGAAAGCTTGAGAAGAGTCTGGGCTCAGGCTACCCCCTGAGATCCACTACTACACAGGTGACAGATTTCTAAACCGCGGCAGTTAATGAGAACCCCAGAGAAGGACATAAGAAGACAGCCAGTAACCGAGACCCAAGCAGTGAAACGCAAAGTGAAACATAAAGGAAAAAGTACAGAGTCATGTGTACAATACACCAGCTACAATTACAGAGTGATGTATCAGCATTTACATCAGCTGCTAGGCCTTGCACCAGGATAGAAAAGAGCATGCTCGCCATGTCTAGTACAATCACGCCACCTTTGTAAGGAACTTAAAAAAGAAATTCAAGAATTTGAGTCTACACTTAAATGAGATAGCATTTCAAACTACAAACATTATTTAGTTGTAACCTTAAAAAAACCCCACTACTTATGAAATGAATGCTCTACTTGCTAACCGTGGCTCCTCACATATCTCTGCCTGTTCTAGCGTTTTACTCAGTTACTTTAGGAGGCTGGGGACATGGATGTGAGGAAGATGATTAATGAACACAGGGGAGATAACTACTTGTGCTCTACAGAGCAGCAGAGTTAACTGTACTTGACCAAGAACATCCTGTACTTCAAAACAAGAGACACAATGTCCCCAACACAAAGAGAGGACATGCCTGAGGTGATGATGTAACAATTGTCCTAATCAGACTCATATGATGTGTGCATGTTTGGAACACTGCACTAGATCTATAAAATACATAATCATGTTAATCAAAAAGATGTGGCTATTCTTGCTATGACCGTGGAGCACAGACCCCAGTGAGGTCACAGGTAACTGTTATACCTGCCTATAACCTTGAAGTAGGGTGTGGCCTGGAAAGCACATATGCAGGTCTCTCTTTGCCTCCTCGTGGTATTGGATGCTGAGATCTTGGACCACGCAAATCAGCGGGGGACACAGCTCAGCTTTCCCGGACCCTATGACAAATCTCTAATGTTTGTGAGTTAACCCCCAAATCAATTCCTTTGCTCATTAAATAGATTCTGTGGATTTCTCACATTAGAAAGACACTTCCTCTTGGCTATAATCAGTTTGACTCTCACTTCATGCCCTCATTACCAATAAACTATGATCATAAAACTTTTAAGAATTATTTTAAGAATCTGGTAGTACACTACAAAAATAAAGAGGAACAATACTGTAGGAAATGTAAATAGCAGCAAAATAAAAGGTGAATCAAAAAATTCCAACTTAAACAGTAGAAAAATATAGTATTAAAGAAAACAAATTTCTGCAAAACAAATGTTAACTTTTTTTTTAAATCTTATTTTCCAACACAAGGTCTCACTCTGTAGCTCTGGCTATCCTGGACCTTGTAGGCTGGCTTCAAACTCAAAAGATTTGCTTGTCTCTACCTCCCAAGTGCTGGGATTAAAGGCATGTGCCACTACATCCTGCTCCAGTTGATTTTAATTAAAAAGAAAGCCGGAGAAATGGGTCTGTGGTTAAGGGCACAGGTTGCTCTTTCAGAGGACCTGTTTGGTTCCCAGCATCCACATGCTGGCTCATCACTGTCCATAACTCTGGTTTCTGGGGGATCTAGTGCCCTCTTACTAATTCTACAACGGCACTGGACACACGTGACTCAAAGATATACATGTGGGCAAAGTACATAACAAGTCAAATAAGTATTTAAAGGCCACTTGTCAGAAACTGAGGCAAACTGGTCCTGAAACAAAGCAACACATTCCAAAGCCTTTCTAAACAGTACATAGCAGACCTGGTGCAGCCAAAGTCCCAAGGACTAAGAAAAAGCACAGAAACTCCAGATGTGTTACACCACTTAATCTCTCAGAACTATCTCTTCAACCTAGTACACAGTTTGTCTTTCATGCTCTTTCTCTGGCTTTTCCTCATGAACTTTATCTCAACCGATGATCTAATTCTAACTTCTGCTCTAACAGCAGCAATAGCTAACCAACATAACATTTTTCAAATAATAGCACCATTCTTCAATTAAAATTCCTATTATTCAATTTTTCAATTCAGCTTCTTTATTTAAAATCTACTTATAAAAATTTTTAGGCTACAAACAAAAGCCAATCCTCACTGTCATAGATGTCAATAAAAAAAAATAATAACTTCCAGAGCTGGAGGTAAAGTTCAACAGTAGAGCCCTGAGTTCAACCCTCAGTATCTGAAATAGTGATAATTACTACTTCCAAATAGTCAACCAGCAGGCGGGAGATGTTTCATGAAAGAAATACTCCCAGCATACATTAAAATGAAGTCAAGCTGGGCATGGCAGCACATGCCTTTATTCCCTGCAGAGACAGGTAGATTTCTGTGAGGAAAGGAAAAAGAAAAAGAATGAACTAAAGGAAAAGATCATAATATAACATGAGGCTGGAGAGCTAGCTCAATGGCTAAGAGCACTTGATGCTCTTACAGAGAACCCACAACATGGCTCATAAACATCCATTCCAGGGGATCTGACACTTTCTAATGCACAAACAAACACCAGGTAAAACATTCATATACAAAATAAATATCTAAAATAAAATTAAGTCAAATGAAGGGCTGGAGAGAGAGTGTGGGAGGCCAGCTCCCACCTTTTAAAGGGTTCCTATGAGGAGGAGAGAGGAATAAGAGACTTTTAGAGGGGCTGGAGAGATGGCTTAATGGTTAAGAGCACTGACTGCTCTTTCAGAGGACCTGGGTTCAATTCCCAGCACCCACATGGCAGCTCACAACTGTCTGTAACTCTAGTTCCAGGGGATCTGACACCTTCACTCCAATGCACAGAAAACAAAATTAAATAAACTTAAAAAATAAAAAAAATTTTAGATAGAAAGATAGCAGAGAGGAGACAGACAAGCACAGGATAGCTTCAGGAGGACCTGGTTCAAAATCTAACGGCCCTTTCTGTCTCTTCAAAAGGGCTTTTTATAACAATGCCAAGGGGCGGGACAAAAGACCTCCCCCTTGCTAGATCAAAGCACACTGCACAGCCAAGTGCAGACCCTTCTAAACACCTGGTAGCCATGCCTGAGGTCCAATCATTCCCCTGTGCAGCCCTGCTGGGTAAAGCAAGCTCAGATCTCACTAGGAAACCTCTGTGGGTTTCCACAAGGTAGCTCAGCAGTTATGAGCACTCACTGCTCTTACAGAGGACATGGATTCAGTTGCCAGCACCCACAATCTTACAATTGTTGTAAGCACAATCTGACAACCACCTGTGAACATAAACACATGCAAACTCACAGAAAAAGATCTTCACAAAGCCAGATGCATCTACTCATGGTTATGGCAGAATGACACTGAGTGACTGTCCTGATGGAGAAAATAAAGAAGTAATTTTTCTTCACATCCTAGGTCACAGACATGCACAACTGTGACATGTGAGAGGACAAAGCAATGAGGACAGTGCCATGGTTACCTTTCTCCTACCACAAGAACTGCTAGTATATGGGACAAGGAGGCGTCCTTCTAAACAGGCTCAGGAAGCTGAGGGTTTACAATACGGAGGACAAAACACCAAAGAGGAAGAAACAATAGAAAAAGGCCCCAAATCTACATGGAGCTCTAGCTGAACACAAAAGGCTACACAAACCTAACATGAGACTCTACAGAGCAGGCAAAGAACTACCATGGAGCTACACACAAAACAACCAAGTGTTCACAGAGCTAGAACTACACACGACCCAACCATGCAGAGCTGAGATTGCTTTATGCCAGGGCTTGAAGAAACAATCTACGACTGTAATGGTGTTACACCCAAGCGCCAGTGCCTTAGCCGGTCCCCAACCCTGCCATATGTATCTCTATATGTGGCCACTCATTTGGATCCTTTCAAGTATTTTCTGTAGTTAATCAATTTTTTTCCCTTGGGTCTGTGAACTTCTAACACTGTGAGAGGGGCAATAAGAAGTTATAATTTATCACATGAGAAATTACAGATAACTTAAGGACCTCTTTGTAACTGCGGACAAAGTGAGCAAGTTTTGAGAAATGAAGTTTTGTGGGTTTTTTTTGTTTGTTTGTTTGTTTGTTTGTTTTGGTATTTTGAGACAGGGTTTCTCTGTGTAACAGTCCTGGCTGTCCTGGAACTCGCTTTGAAGACCTGGCTGGCCTTGAACTCACTAAGATCCACCTGCCTATGTCTCCCAAGTGTTGCAATTAAAGGCATGAGTCACCACTGCCCCAGTAGAAATTGAGACCTTAATTTACAATTATCTAAGTAATGCCAATTACTGTCAGAAAATGTCAATGAATTGCACATTACTCAACAGAGTCAGAGAACTGGTCAGTGCAGGTAAAAGATACCTACACATATGGGTAAAGTAAAAGTTAAACTTTCTTACACATTCGGTGTTAGCATTTGGGCATCTGTACTGGCAAGTGCAGTCCTTGTGCGCACTCGCCACATTCCCTTATAAAGACGGGCCTTGCCCACCTCCCGTATCTTTCTCTTTCTCTTCCTTTCCCAGAGACCGGTCTCTGCCCCTTCTCCCCGTCCCCTCAATAAACCTCCCATGTGGGCCCTGTAGTATGATATGACTCCTTCCCACTGCTTTTAAAATACATGTGGCATCCCAAACTACTGAACATGACTAGTACAGAAAAGTTCATTTTTCCCACATACTACTATAAAAATTGTGAAATATAGCTTCTGCAACTAAAGGTTAGTCTCAAAAATAGCAGATAAATAATATAGTTTCAGGAATATTTTATCACCAAATGAAAACATTCATTACCATGTATAAAAAAGGAACTTTAACTTCTCTATTGAGAAAAAAGCAAATAAGAACATATACTAACCAAACATCCATGTGCTGTGTATTCCTTCAAAAAGAAACTCCTCAGTGAACCAAACAAGACAATCTGATCTCTAAGATCAAAGAAGGCTAAAAGCAGTCAATTAGAAGGGAAAGTCAACAAAAATGAAATGAAATACTAAGCCACAGAGCTGCCAAAAGAACACAGGAAGAAGTGAAACTCTTGGACTACAAAGGTCAGGAAAGGTAGACCTATTATGACAGTGAGGACACCAGGGTCATTCCACCACCTCTGCCAGTGATGACCCTAAACCAACAATGTTAAGACTATATCCATGTGTCAGCATCCTTAAGATTAGAGCAGAGGATCCTTTAAAATCACCTTACTCCTTAAAAATTAAAAATGTTTGGTAATGGGGCTGGAGATGGCTCAGGAGTTAGGAACACCAATTGCTTCTTCCAGGGTACTCTGTACTCCAGGATGCAGGGTTCCCAGCACCCACGTGGTAGCTCACAACCACCTGGAACTCCAGTACAGAGGGACTCAGGTTCCTCTCTTGGCCTCCACAGGTACCGGGCACACCCATGTGGTGCACAGATACACATACAGGAAAACCAACCATACACACAATAAAATCTTTTTCAAATCAACAACAATTCATGACATGTTTTGATTAGTCAATGACTTATTCCCCAACAACAACAAATGTTCTATATACTTCAGGCAGCTTTTACTCCTCCCATTAATCCACCCACACACCCAATGCCTGGTATTCTACAGCTCTTTCTATGAACTGTCAAGGAGTACCAAGCCCCTCTTCCCTAGTGGCCTCTGTCTTTCATAGACCACTGCATTCTAAACCCCCAGGGTCTCTTCAAATTAACCAAATCCTCTCTAAGAAGCACTTGTTCTTCACAAACACACCATTAAAGAACAGGAAAGCAGCTAACATATTAAACAGGGTTTACTTACCTAAAATGCTGATTCTGACAAACAAAAATCATGTCATTATAATTAGTCAGATTTAAAAAAAAAATAAATACCAAAGATCTGCTCTATAAGATTCTCAATCTAAAAACTCCCCTAAGTCCACAGAGTAAATCTTCACTCTATGAGGTAACTAGGCATGGCACTCTTGTAATCCCAGCAACAGAGGAAAAGGGAGGAGGGTCACAAGTTCAAGGTTACCTTCAGCAACATCACAAGCTTGAAGCAAGCCTGAGCTACAAGAGACCCTTGTCTCAAAAAAAGTCCAGAAACAAGCTGGGCAGTGGTGGCACACGCCTTTAATCCCAGCATTCGGGAAGCAGAGCCAGGTGGATCTCTGTGAGTTCAAGGTCAGCCTGGTCTACAGAGCGAGATCCAGGAAAGGCGCAAAACTACACAGAGAAACCCTGTCTCAAAAAACCAAAAAAAAAAAAAAAAAAAAAACCCAACCAAAAAAAGTCCAGAAACAAAACAGCCATTTTTTTTTTAAAGGCTATTAACTCACGATGCTTTTTTGTGTCTGCAGTACAGTGCTAGGAATGAAACGCAGGGCCTCATACACACTTGCTAAGTATGCTACCACTGAGCTAACCTGACCCTGGGGGGAGACTCTACTGTACTGTCTGTGTAATACACCTACTTAATAACTGTCTTTGACATGCATCACAAAGTTTCATTTCTAGTGACTACCTTCTAAATTGGAAAAGAAATGCTAAATATAAATCCCAAGGCCTTCAAATCCTTATCTGATTCTGAAAGCCAGAACCTCCAGGTGGTCTTAGTCAGCCAGGCTACTAAGGGATCATTAGGTGTTATCTCCCTTTAAGAGAGTCAGTAACCTTTCAGGGAAAGTGTGGCCTTGGGCCCTCTTTGCCAAACCTCTGAGAGCATCTGCTACGATAACCGTGAGCAAGAACCTCACCAGAAGAACACACTTTCTAGCCTCTTACTCAGTTAGCAAGAAGAGTTCTCTATTTAGGGGAAAAATCAGCAAAAGTACACCGTGAGTCACAACTAAGTCATCCAAACACTCAGACTCACTTCCCTGTGCTGTTGCCTAACTTGTCAGGACAGGTCTAAAGCTAAGACTGTAAAGCATCTTTTCAAAAATTTACAAAATGATGAGAGCCTTGTAAGTGATAGTCTTTCAAACAGATGGAAAAATTCAAAGGACAAGGCGAAGGCTGCCAATTACATCATTACTGTTAGCTTAGAGGGAAGTTTTCACTGTAACAGAATCAGAGTCCCCTAACTCTAAAGAGAACCCCATGGCAACCATGGAATTTTCTATTAATATACATTTTGTTTGAGATGGGGCCTGTCTACATGTATGTGTGCACCATGGTGCACGGCTTTAATAACCTGCTTAACTGGCATCAGGAAGTATGACTTGATCCCTTCTGGCAGAGTACTAATGAATACTGTAGGCAAGGCTAAATTCCCAGTTTCACAGGCAATGAGCTAGAGATCTTTTCTAGCATGAAGGGTACTGTCTGTGTACAAGAGGATAAATAACGATCCAACAATACCACTTTCAAAGTATTTCAAATTCCTAACACCTGACAGCACTAGACAGCCGTAACCACGCTGTTTTTAAACAATCACTTGGTTTGTTTTTTAGTTTTGTTTTTTAAAAGACAATCATCTCTGACATCTGGATGAAAACATGGGAATAGAAACATGGAGCAAAAAAAGGGACTTTATTAAAGAATTTACATGCAACATGATTAAATACCATTTTCTTGGAATTACTTTAAGCCAAGATGCTCATCACGGTCATCTCTTCCATTTTGGAAGAGCAGTGGTAAATACCTGCCCAATGTGCAGGCCCTTGGTTCTAACCCCTAGCAATGCAAGCAGAAACCAGAGAAAGTAAACCTAAAATAGTGTCATCTTCAAAGATCTGGGATGAAGCAAAAGATATGGGAGCAAAATAAGGGGCTTCTTTCACCCCAGTCACTTGATGACCCATCAGCATTGAGCACTGTCCTCACAGTAAACAGCGGCCGACTCCAAAGGATTCCACGCCCCATGCTGATGGACCTGGAATCTCACCTCTGGATAATTATTTTATGGAAGTACTGTCCTTAATCACCATTCAATCTCACTTTTAAAAATAACAAGACTGAATTACTATTTTCCAGAATCAGTAAGAATATCCTGTAACAAAGACAATAAAAATCAAGGGAAAGAACTACTGAAATATTTCCTGGAAGGGAAAGTGTAGCTCAGTGGCAGAGCGTGTGCCTTACACTTGCCAGGCTCTCGGTTCAGAAGAAACAAGTTCCAGAGAAATTCAAATTCATTTAAGCCGGAGCTGGCCATGGCGACATAAGCTCGAAGTCCCACATTCTGAGGAAGCTAAACCAGGACAATCACTTGAGTCACAACTCAACACTAACCTAGATGACATAGAAAGCCTCCATTTCAAAAATAAGAAAATGAAGCAAGACATCACACTTTTTGAGGTGTGTTTCTCTAAAAACATATTTCTTTGCACCTGCAAGCAGAGTCCCCCCCTTTGAAAATTATGTATGAATGGAAAACATTTGTTGATCTGTTTTGGTTTGTTTGGTTTTTTGAGACAGGGTCCCCTTACAGCACCCATGCTACTGTCCTGCCTTGGTCTCTCATGCTAGGACTGTGTGTGGGTGTGCCACCACGTACCAGTTATCTTATTTCTGAGTTTTTTCACTTAGGAAATTATTATGTTTTTCTGCCTCAAACCGATCTGTAGTATTATTAGACTTGGAATCTTCTACAATAATTTATCAAACATTCAAGGAAAAATTCTTTCTTAAATCAGGTTTTAAAATACATTTTAGAAGAACAGAGGAAGCTGGGCAGCAGTGTCATAAGCCTTTAATCCCAGCACCTGGGAGGCAGAGACAAGCAGATCTGAGTTTGAGGCCGGCCTGGTCTACAGAGCGTGTTCCAGGACAGCCAGGGCCATACAGTGAAACCCTATCTTGAAAAAACAAACAAAACCAAAAAAAAACTTTTTTTCCAGAAGAGACCTAAGCTAAAAGTCCACAATAGTATCGGATGTAACGTCCTGAACAAACATCCTACTAAGCATGGCAAAAAAAGATCTGTCCCACAGCCCCGATATGATACTTGATCAAGCATCTGTCACAACAAAAGCAGTAGAAATTTTCTTCAAATCCAATTATTTTTGTATAACCAACATAATCTGGCTTTGTGGCAACAGCTCAAAAGCTGACCTATGAGAGGAGTTAACCTACACATTGGTCACTATTACCCATTCAAGTAGTTCTGTGAGTACTTGCATAGTTTTCCAGGGTTATTGAGACAGTTAACTGAGTCATTTATAGTATTTTCCAGAATACGTCAAGTGGGCAAAATGATGAAAATTTTGGACACAGAATTATTTGCAAAAGCACCTTTGCAACAAAGGCTTGCAAAGTTAGAGCCACTGCAGCTCGGGCTGTTTCAAAGGCCTCCATGGCAGTGTCAACAGCACTGTCTATGTCTCTGAGCTGCAGGGGTGATGGCTCAAGCACGGTCTGAAGTCAGAAATTTAATGGGGTTTAAATGTAAATCATTTCTAGTTTGCCAGATATCCAGTTCCCAGATGATAGCTACATATTCATGACTTACTTCAACCGTATTTAAAGGCAGATGCTATAAATCTCTACAAGTATGAGCCAAAGTGGACTGTGCTAACTCAGCAGCAAAAAAAACACTACCACTCTTGTTTCCACTCATCTTCCTGCAACACTCCCGGGGTTTCACCTGCCCTTTCTCATTTAGACACACGGGAGCTCTGACTAGAAAATTTGCACTACTACAGAGACGAGTAATGAAGTTCAATGTCGCATCTGAGTTTTTTGCGTTAAAAAATGTAAGTTAAATCTAAACTCATGCTTAAGTGTTAATTTCATCTGCAACAAAAACATGAGGAATAAATACTGAAACCTGGGAAGTGATAAACAAGCAGAACTCATGGTTACCATATTTACACATACTCTTTGTTGTGTTTCAGTGCCACATGATCTGATTCAAAGTAATAAACATCAGGGTCATCCTCCTCCTCTTCTGCAGTGTGCTGACTGGCACTCTCTTTGGCAGATGGCAAATGTCCAATATTCATTCTGGCCTCTGAGGGTGACTGACTTAGTCCTTCACTTGCGTAGTTTTGAGAGTCACAACACAGAACCTTTTCATTTTGAGAAATTTCAACAGGATTTGTGGGAGACTCACTTACATTATCACTAACAGTTGTATTTGTTTCATTGGGACTGAGATTATTCTCCTCAAACTGTCCATTTTCTCGGTAAGGAGAGGTGTTTTTAGTGGGACTACCTCTGGTCGGAGCGGCCCTTCGAGGTGAAGTTCTCAGGGTATATCGGTGTTCTTGAGGTTCAGATAAAGACGTCATCTGAGCTGAAGCACAGTCTAGCACAGAGGACAGCTCCGGCTCTGCAGAGACTGGCATGTTTTCAGTATCTGTGTCCAGAGGGTCACTGCTGTTCTCATCACACTGTTCTTTTGAGACACTGCTATCTCCCACCACATCTACTTCCTCCTCAGAATCTCTTAAAGATGACTGAATTTCAGAAACAGGGCCTGATGCTGGCTCGGCAGTCAGCTGATTACGACGTTCCACGGGGAGACAGGCCGTTACTAGTTTGTGGTCCTCCAACTTGACCTGCACTTCTGACCTTGTGCAAGGCACGAGATGGTCTATACAACTGTCCTCCTTCCTACTACCAAAGAACATTGGAGTCTGGGTTTCTGGATCCCCATTTCCAGCTACTGATTTTTCCTGCAACACATAGGAACCAGTGCTATTTTGTTTAGTGTTCCCGTCAGGCTGACAGTCATCACAGTTTACAACAGCTGAGTCACTGTCATCAACACCATTGACAGTCAAGTAGCCTGCGATTTCTTCTACTACGGCAGCATTAAGTGGCCCTTCCTCACTGACATTCACCTTTTTAATTTCCCTTTTCTCACAATCATCCAATATAAGACATCGACAAGCTCGTTTAGTCCCTTGAAACTCAGCATCATGGTCCACTACTGTCCTCCTCTGTTCTACTGACTCCTTGTCTGGTTTTATAGGCGAATCTTCTTCTGAACTGTTTGTGGCTTCAGCTCTAAGACAGCGTTTACTATTCTTCAGGACTGGCGGTGCCGGCTCTGTCTGCCTTCTTTCACAGCTCTCTAGGGCCTGCCTTTCTAGGTCATCCTTCTCTGAAGAGGAAAGTCTTCTTTTCCTAGGGCTTACCCATGCTTCTCGAGCACTCTGCTGCTTTACGTCAGAGGTTCTTCCGTTATTATTTCCTTTCTGAACTGGCACAGGCTCTGGTCTCTTCTTTGGTGATCTTGACCGTACTTGAGAATGAGCAGAGATCTCTTCTGGGTGAGCAATGCTACGGTTCCTTAACGTTCTACCACAAAAAGATTCATCCAAGCCGTTTAACCCCACTGTTGATCTTGTAACACGAGTAGATCGGGAAGCAGCCATACTATGGCAAGTCCCTACCATACGGTCATCATGATCCACTCATTGGGAAACCTTCAAAAATGTAAACAAAATAATGAGAAAGAGGTAATAGTTAATATATCTAAAACAAAAGTATAAAGTTATAACTTTTTATCCAAGTATAGCCATTATTAATAATGGGACAAAGGTTACTTTATTAAAATTTCCAATAATGACATTAGTAACAGGTAACAATTACGTACCATTTAATATATTCTAGGACTCCATGTTTATGTTTAACATACCTTCTCCCTGAAGTCTCACAACTCACACAGGAATAGCTATTGTACCTACTTTACAACTGAGGAGACTTGAGGCACAAACAGCCTCAACAATCTATTGACGGTCATATAGCCAGTTCATACAGAACTCTAGAGACCATGTTCAAGGTCTCTCTGCCTCTCAGAAGGGCACAAGGTAACCAGAAATGATGAACCTAAACATAAGATTCCATTTTGGTTAATAAAGTAACACTCTTGAAGTTATAGATCAGCTAGTTATCTTATAGAACACATTCTAATCGGTCTGAGGTTTTTACAAAAATGGTCTCAGGTTAAGTCCCTTGATAACAAGCTACTTGGCATATTGCTATGAAATCTCTGTAACTAAGCAGTGGCCAGAAGTCCCAACACTAGCTTGCACTGGCTAACAACAGTCAATCAAAGCTTTAGTCTCTAGAGAAAGGCACATACTACGTCAAGGTATTCTGAGGAGGGCAGAAAGCAAGAGCTATCCTCAACGGGAAATAGTCACTTCAGAAGTAAGGATATCATTTCACATATATCACATGTGTGTGTACTTACACACACACACACACACACACACACACACACACACACACACACACACGCCCACACACTTTCCTTCTTTTAAGTTCTTTATGCAGTGCAGGCTAGCTTTAACTTACTGCTTGGGAGATAAGTGAGTTTTCTGGTAAGGATGCTTGAACTTTCTAAGAGAATTAGGAAGCCTACTGGAAAATGTCCTCATTGATTTACCTGGGTAAACTCTGAAAAGCTAATGATATTTTCCAGGTCTTCCATGTTATCCAGAACAAAGGCACTATTAATATTCCAAGTCTCATCCCCCTTTCCCCCCTCTGCTACTTTTCTTAGGTATTTTATCACTTCACTTGCTGCTCAATTCAAGTGGGGTACAGAGTGGATAAAGAAAGGATCAATAACAGCTATAATGCAAGTTCACCATGCTCGCCTCCTGCCTTTGTCACTTGCCCATGGCCTCCCTCACACAGAACCCTTCTAACACCATTTCATCTCCTCCCCATGCAAAGAAGCACATTCCCTTCTAGGCCTCAACTGCATTACCTACTACTGGAACTACAGAAGACCACAGCAACTTGTCACACAAGGAACACTCTACAAAACTGCTGCCCTGTTCTGGCTGCTGACAATGAGTACAGGAAGGAAAGTACCCTGTGAAATATGTTAAGTTGGCTGGATTTAGCTTTGTTCCAAGCAGGGCACGCTTTAAAATCTTGAAAGCACAACTACTTGTTCTAGAGAATAACAGTAAGTATGGACACACCATCAGAGCAGAGACAGCGTCTCCCATGAACTTTACTATCTAAAGACTCACAGTAGCGGTCTGACTATTGTTTATTTTTCTGCTTTACTTATAGGTAATAAATACTCATCAGTTCTCACTTCCAATTACAATAAATGTAAGTTAAACTTCAATGTGTTAAATGAACACAAACTGAAAATTTTTAAAAGCAATTTATTTCTTTAATGTACCAAAGCCTGGAGCTCTCAAAATTGAAGGTTATATACTAAATACCTATGTAAATGCAAATATAAAACTAAAAATAAGTTAATAAAAATAAGTTAACAAACTATAAAATACAATGCAAATTTAATTATCTTCATGATTTGTGATTGAAAAATATGAGAAATTCATTAAGCTTTATTTTTAATAAGCAATGCTCATTAAAGCTTATAAACCTCTGAAGTGATTTCAGTTAACTGGCTTCCTTAATCATTCTTTTCTTTCCACACCAATCTGAACAAGGCACAAAACCTTTCTCTGTGATTCAGTAATTCAATTTCACAAAAGAGACTACTGAATCAGACATCTGTCATTAATAGTGAGAATTACTTTAAAAGTATATGTATATATGAGTGAATATATAAAAATGTGTGTATGCACACAAATACAAATAAAAAACACTATCAAATAGCACTTATGAAAGCCTGTATTTTTCTTCATGATTCCAGTTATAAAACTAAAACAGCGATTAAGTCTCTTTCTGTGTCTTTTGTTCTCTAAAAAAGGTTTTCGTTCTAGCCACCGATAACAATTAAGCCCAACTACTGGGCTGCAATCACCAAGCAGCTGTCTTAGGAGAGGACTAATAAACTGTAAAATGCTAGAATAAATAAACAAAACATCTTTGGAGGCCAATGAGAAGAGCTCATCTTACAGGGAGTATTTTCTGGCATTTCAAACTGTTGTAATTCACACAGTCTTGAAAGTTCACATTAGAAGCATGTCCTGAAGCTCGCTAGAAACCCAGACTTGCATTTGATACTTAGAACCGAAGGGAAAATGGTAAGAAAAAAGAAAGAACTGCAGAATATGAGGCCCTATCCAACCAATTCATACATTCCGGAGTATGAGAAACACCGAGATCACTGCACTCAGGAAGTAGCCTAACAACATAATTCAATCATCAGGTTGCAAACCAAATTAGATACATAATTCTCTTTAATATTTTACTAGATTCTAATGATTAAAACAAAACATTATAAATAAGGCCATGATCACTTTGGCTAAAGAAGCATCCAACAACAGATTGTACAATTATCTTATACACTTAAAGTAAAAACCTAATCAAATTATGAAGGCCAAGTAAAACAAATCTGTTATATTTTTCTTCCTCTTTCCTATTTTTGCTTAAGCATACATGAAGTATACATACATTTTGCAATTATCTGATAAACTGAATATAAAAGCCATTCAATAAGGGACTTTGAATGAAGTATGTCTACATTATTCTAACCAAATTTCAATATTGTTGTGACAAGCTGATTTATTTAGCAAAGTAGTACAGACTAAAAGCTGTTATTTTCCTTATTTTAGCTAAATACAAAGTCACTAAAAAATCCAATGAAAAGGTTTGGGCATATAATTCTATTCTTGCCAACTATGAAGTTGCTATGGGAATAGAAGTGAACCCATTTGCCAATCAGCTCAGGAACACCCTTACTAATAAACTAAGAGACCTGGTGAAAGCCTTAGCCATGCCCATTTGCTAATAGAAACTGAATTATTATTGTTACAGAAATAAGGGAAACCTGAGTTCACATTCTCATGTGGGAAAAACCCAACCTAGTAATGAGACTAAACTGCTCTATGTTACCCACCAACTAATAAGCAGCAGCACTTTCTGGAAAACAGAGAGGGGATATGACCCTCACTAGAATTAAGCACACTTTGTCCTCTAGTCCCCATCCTCCTAAGTTCTCACACTACTGAAGAGAATGAAAAGGAACAATCAACCAAACTTTTTCAGCCTGTCCACGCTGAGTTCCAAATCTCCCCTAAATCCACACATCCTAACTCTTATCAGAGTTCCACTGAACCACCTTCCCCTAAACTTGAATGTACTTTCATAAAAACTATAAAATTGAGACAGTGTTAGCTCTTCCTGATCATAAACCTCTAGTCCCCATGACTACACCCACATAAATGAATCAGAACCAAAGAAACAGGACAGATTAGACAAGAAAGGCCCACCCACTAGAAACAGCTCACGATGCAGCTCCACTTTTACTCAAAAACTATTTCTAATACCTGTAATCTTTGGCTCCTGCTCTACTCACCAAAAGTGTCCTAGTTTACTTTAGGAATTGAGGAGTTGGCAATTAACACCAATATTATTTTATTTTTATTACCTTGTTTTTCTTGAGACAGGGTCTCGCTATATAGCTCTGGCTGTCCTGGAACTCACTATGTAGACCAGGCTGGCCTCCAGCTCACAGAGACCCACCAGCCTCTGCCTTCTGAGTGCTGGGATTAAAGGTGTGCACCACCACACCCCGCTAAGTAACACCAATATTATCATCATCGTATTAGTTTTATTAAGAGAACGACTTGTAGAAAACTGGTCACAATAACCTTCTATTTTCAGGTACAAAGGCCAAAGTCAAAAGAAAAACCGAGTAAGGTGTCACCAATATGACTTTCTTGCCAGTCTATAGCATAAGCTGTGCTCAGGCTTTGCTTCTCATACAAGTCTCTTGAGATGTAGTTTTTGAGACATGGTCTTGCTGTGCAGTCATGGATGGCCTGAAACATACTATGTAGCCCTGGGCTGGCCCTAAAACTCTACCAACCCTCCTGCATTCCTGGTGGTGGGATTTCAGGTGTGTACTGTCACAACTAGTTACACAACTCTTTTAAAAGACAGATTATTTCAATTGTACAATTATCGCTATTGTAGCAGAACAGCACCTGTGACCCTATCCATTCGATTTATTATAAAAGGTTAACAGTCACCACTTTGAAGTCTGGAAATTCTATCATGCAGTTATATATAAAGGGATCTCTTCTTTGTTATCAAGAGTGACATAAGAGATGACTGATAAGACTGACAGAGCTATGCAGGAAGACAGAGAATAGATTCAAATGAATACACACTTAAGACAACTGAGAAGTCAAAGAATTTCACACTGCTCCTTAAATAAGTACATTTCAAAGACAAGTTTAATGGTCTAGTCTCAAGATACCAACAATCATTTCATTTATCCATTTGTCGAGAAAAAAGAAATGGAAAACTATTTAATCTTCAGCCCATTCCTACAGCTCGAGGATGCCATAAAACATGAAGGCAGAGAAAGAAAGATGCAAAGTAACATGTCTCCTCCCACCAAAGCAGATAAACTCAAACCACAGTTGTCTTCTCTACTGCACAACCGAGTAACTTACCTGCATAACCAAAGATCTATCATTGTGGAAACAGTCTTTCTTCTCCTTCTATCCTGAAGGAGATGAAGCTATGATCTACAATAGCGCTTAAGCTTCAGGCTCTGGGCTTCAGCCTCGGAGAATACTAGAACCTCTTAAACGCCTCTCTTTAAAATAAAATTAAAAAAAAAAAAGACATTAAATAAGGAAATTAACTTATGCTAACAATTTACTGTGACTATAGAAGTACACAGAGGTAGCAGCATCTTCACAGTGATGTTTTTGTGCTTCCTGGTTAAGTAGCCTCAGGGGCACTAAGCAACGGGGACAGAACTTGGAAGAAACTTGAAATATAACAAATCCTTACAAACAACTCAATTATTAATTTGAGTAAAATATGACTCAACCCTTTCTTGCAATTTGCTCTAATCTAAGGCATTTTCCCCTCTTAAAGATGACCTAAAGGATTTATAGAGGATTTCCTAGACTTAGGACTGAATATAAACCTAGGGACTAAACAACACAAACCACAAGTTATGCACACAGCATGAATCCTCTGCACCATAGCACCCGTGATACTAAGTCCATTACTTTTTTGCCAATGCATTTTCCTCTTCCTTTTGTTTTTTGGTGGTGGTGTTGGTTTTCTGTTTTTGTTTTTGAGACAAGATCTCCCAACACAGCCCTAACTGGAACTAACTGTGTAGATCAGGGACCCTCAGAGACCCTCCTGCCTTAGTCTTCCAAGTGTGGGGATTAAAGATGTGCATCACCATGGCCGGCCATACAGATTCTCAACAAGAAAAAAACCTAGAGTCAGATGAATGGGATTGGGATGCATAATAAGAAATCCACAAAGAATCAATAAAAAGTTAAAAAAAAAAAGAAAGAAAGAAAAAGTTTTCTGAGTTAAATACTCAGTCTGATATTTTAATTAACCTAATAACGTTCCAATTCTTGGCATATTATAATTAACTGCAGTTTTACGAGTATGTTAATGACATCTTTTCAGAGAATATATGCTGTAACTAATTGGATTATTTAGGAGTACCCATCCACATATAACAGTACTAGAAAAGAGACAAGCAGATGTTTATGACTAACCTTGCCATTTTATTTTAAGCATTAAACTAGATATTTTTAAATAGGTACTATTTTAAGTGAAGTATTATAATTAAGGGCTGATGCAATTATCAAATCTTTTAAACCAGGGTTCTATCTAGTAAAATGAATAGATTAATGTTAAAGGTGATGTTAAAGATCTATTTAAGCATAGCCAACAGAATCTAAGTAAGTATAATGATCCAATGCCAGCTATATTTACTTTAATGTACATAATAAGCTTTTCATTACTGTAAATGCTATAGTATTTTGCTGGTTTATGAGTCTTTGTTTTTGTTTTGCTGAGACAGGGTCTCTCTATATAACCTGGGCTAACCTAACTCACAGAAATCCATCTGCCTTTGACTCCTAAGTGCTGGGATTCAACATGTGAGCCAGCACACCTAGACTGTTACTTTGTTTTTTGAGATAGGGTTTCCAGTAGCCCAGCCTGACCTCAAACCTCCCTATGTTGCTGAACTTGAACTCCCAAGGGCTGGGGTGCACAAATAATCACACCTGATGTTTCTTTCGCTGGTTTTCAGACAGGGTCTTTCTACATTGCCCTGGTTGTCTGGAACTCAGATGTAGATTTTGCTTCCTGAATGCATGGATTAAAGGCATGCACTTCCACATCCAGCACTTCTGTAAGATTTTATTCATTTATTTTTTTGTCTTTAAGCGTGCACTCTCATTCTAATATCCTATAGAATTGACTCTAGGGCTGGAGAGATGGATTACCAGTTGGGAGCATTGGCTGTTTTTCCAGAAATCCTGAGTTCAATTCCCAGGACCCACAATGGTGGCTCACAACCATCTATAACTAACTATAGTCCCATAAGATTCATACCCTCTTCTGCTGTGCAGACAAAACACCCATAAACATAAAATAAATAAAATTAAAATAAAGAAAAGAACTGTACTCTACATTTTTTACCCTTGAAATCCCTTATTACTCTTCCTACTTATATTAATAAATTATTAAGTAGGAAGAGATTGCTTCTCAGAGAGGATAAGAGGTATGACCCACCAACTATCAATGCAACCTCTCCTTGTAAATTCTACAGGATATGAAGTGAAAACCTGCTACCTTCCCCTTTGTTTGTTTAAAACTCTAAATTAGCATAAAGGGGTACACAGGGAAAATATGACTCTACAAAAAGTAAGCTGACTTGAAAATTTAGCCTCATACCGAAGACTCCGACTCATAACTTCCTTGCCCTCCCCAGAAGTCCATCACAACACAGAGCAGGACACAATCCATAAAGTGATGACCACCATCAGCACCTGAGGCTCCATGCACACTGAAGGGCTGAAGCACTCTAAAATCCCAGTGACACTGCTAGTCATTTCTCAGGAGGGCTCAGTTCAGAGTATCACTCACTGTACTTGCCAAATAAGAATATCTGCTATTGTTATCTTCACAAAAGAACTCATAAATTATAGCTGAGTTCTAGTTTTAGACAGGCTCCTGTGGACATTTAAAGCCTGACACACTGGAAACACCAGCCAATGATGACTTCTAACTATCTCACTTGGCCTTAGAGAATATCATATTCTTTTCTTACCTTTTGAAGTGTTTCGCCTAGTACTTAATTCCCAAGCATCTGTATTTATGTGTCATCACTGTTAATGTCCATGTTACACTGAGACTTCAGGAATTATTTATACGGCTGCACTAGAACAACTTGTTATCTGTAAAGGGAAATCACAATATGGTCACTATGACTATATTACTGTTTACAGATTTATGAATAACAAAAATACTTCAAGATACATATAACAGACATCATTCTAAGTTCCTCAACTAATTCCTTCTATTTACCATGATATATATTATCAGAGAGAGATGATTTGTTAACATTCTTACATTTCTGTCAAGTATTCCCAATTTAAATTTTTGTAAAGCAGAGGGCCTTATATTGAAGACATACCTCATTTTTGAAGTTCACAATCAATCAGTTATTAACAAGAAAGCACCTTTTGGTGTTTTATGATACTATTAAGAAATCAATATGATACTTAGAACCTGACAGGGGCCAGAAAGATGGCTGAACAGGTCAAAGTATGAACACACACGAACACACACACACACACACACACACACACACACACACACACACACACACTAAATGTGAAAAAAAGAATGAAGTGATGGGGCCAGGAAGATGGCATCATTAATAACAGCTTGCCACACAGACAAAGGACCTTAGGTGAAATTCCCCAGGGGTATATGTGTAGTGGGTAGCCATTCCAGCTTTGATCTGGAAATTCCAACCCCCATTGAGGCTTCGGCAACTGTCACGCCTACAAGGCGGGGCCAAGGGAGGTGCCTGGAGACCCGAGATCTGGATGGGCAATGTGCTCTCTGCTCCTGGACCCTAGATGGTGGAGGCTGACCGAGCAGAGCTCCAGAGAACACCGCTGGATTGCGATACACCTTCCCCAGACCCCAGACCTACCTATCCCTTCATTTGTAAGTTACCCACTAAATAAATCTTCCTTTTAACTATGTGGAGTTGCCTTAATAATTTCCACAATATATATATATGCCTGTAATCTAAAGCTGGGGAGGCAAGAGACAGGGAGATTGATGGTCTTGATGGCCTGCAGCATAACAAACTGTAAAGGCTCCAGGTTCAGTGAGTGACTCTATCTCAATAAGGTTGAAAGCCAGTGAAGAGGACATCTAATGCTGGCCCACAAAGAAATAAAGGAAGGGGGAGGAGTTCCTCTTAACTATAACTTGAAAATCCTTGATAGGGGCTGTACAGGCCCTGTCCAGTTGGAGTGTTGTTCAGGACAACAGTATAGCACTTGTCTACCATGTATGAGGTCCTAGGTCTGATTTCAGGCATCACACACATGTACACACAAAAGCACACATGCACATGTGCACATAGTTCTTCAGTAGTCTTACCACAGACTACACCCTCTACAGGACTAATGTATCAGAATAAACAGGGAACTAATGATTTAAACAAAGGTGGAGCTAGTGTGGTAGCTCCTGACAGTAACCCCAACACTCAGGAGTCTAATTAAGCAAAAGGATGCAGAGACCCTGCCACTCTGGACATAGGAGTCCTGTCTCAAAATCACTAATTTAAGGGGACAAGGACATAGTTCAATGACAAGATACGGACTTAGCATGACAAGATACGGACTTAGCATGTGTGGGTCTCTGAAGTCACTAAAAACATCCCTGAAATGCAGCTATTTTTCCTAAAAATAAAGTTCTTAATGCTGGACAGTGGTGGCGCATGCCTTTAACCATGGTCTTGGGAGGCAGAGGCAGGAAGATCTCTCAGTTTAAGGCCAGCCTGGTCTACAGATGAGTTCCAGGACAGCCAGGGCTACAGAGAAACCTTGTCCTAAAAACTGAATGAATGAATGAATGAATGAGTGAATTCACTTAAAACAGTTGCTGCTGATCACATACCTAAGATGTATCCCAGTGATCAGAAGGATGGCAGGAAGAATATAAAGTTAAGTTTTACCAGGCTCAACAGTGAGTACTCACAGTCCTGTTGCTTAGGAGGCAGAGCAGGAGGACTGCCTGAGCCCTGGTAAACACTGCACTTCAAAGCAAAGTCTTAAGTCACTTCAATCCCTGTACCAGTGTGTATATGTGTGATTTATGCTTATTTCATACATACCAAAGAAAAATGCCTATAATGCCACTCCAAATTCCCACAGTATAGAAAAGTCAGAAGCCATATAGAAAAAAAGCATAGGTAACTATATACCTGTTTTGTGGATAAAAGAATTGTCAAACCAGGTATGGTGGCACACATCTGTGGTCTCAGCACTTAGGAGGTAAAGGCAGGAGGGTAACAAGTTTAAGGTCATCCTCAGCTGTATCTGCAGATAGATAGATGGATGGCCTGAGCTAAATGAGACCTTGTCTTTAACAACAGACAAAAATTAACATCAAGGCAAGTAAGCCTAATTATTTTCTAAAACTCAAAGTAATTCAACTAACCAAATACTCACACCACCTTCATTATGCCCTTCCCTTTATTCACATAGATTTCAAAGTCAGGCTTTCCACCAAAAAAATAAAAATTAAAAATGCTGTATTATTTTCTGAAGCAGAGAAAATGCTTTGAATTACAACGACATTTTTCATTTGGATTCTTTTATTTTAGTAAAAAGGTCTAGGCACTTAAAAAAATAGCTATTTGTCTTTTAAATGCACAAAACAGAAACAAGCTATGTAAGCCTTGTTCTTAAAGCCTTATTTTATTCGATCCTTGCTACAAAGCCTCGGTTGTTTTCCTGTACTAATAAATTCATGGGCTATTCAAGCATTCAACAGCAAATCTAAAAATCAATCTTCACTGCAAAGAATTCTCTTCTCTACTACTTGCCACTGAACACTAGAACTACTGTGCTCATTGGATTATAGGACCTTAGATTCATGACATACGAGAGTCCTTCAAAAAGACTACAGCAACTTCCCTACAAAATATCAGCACTGGTCAAAAGCAAAGGGATAAGCACAAACAGTATTAAAAATAAACTGCGAAATTCAGGCTAAACTAACTTGAGTTGCAAGATACTGCAATATTTTGTGTTGTTAAAGGCTTGGGGGGGATCAAATAAAAGGTTATACTATAGACTCATTTTTAATACCCGATTCCCTACTTATTCTAAGTAAAAATACTAAGTATGTGTTGTATAGTATGATTTTTAAAATTGTAAAAACCATTAAAATAATGGTCAAAGATAGAAACACTTTTCCTAGGCATTCTTTCATAATTACTTTCCATTAAAAAAAAAATAAGAAAATTACTATTTGGTATAAATAAAGTCTGACCAAAAAAAAAAAAAAAAAAAAAAAAAAAACCCTACTCCCCTGGTCCCCAGAATGTTCAAAGCCACAGATTAAACTGGATGCCTTCTACAGGTCCAGAAGTATGGCTCAGCAGAGAGAGGAATATCAGACCCAGAGCAGATAGATGTTTGATTTTCTGTCATTGCCTACAGTCATTTCATCTGTAAAATGTGGACATACCACCTGCTTCCACCTTGGGGAACTATTGTGAAGTTCCGAAGAGACCACATCTGTGGAGTACTTTCGTGAATCTGCTTCTATTCCAGACCCAGTCCATTAAGAAACACAGATTCAGCAGGTCTAGACATTAGTTATATAAAGCTTCATTCTACTTCAGCACATCTCAATGCAGGGCTGCTACTAGAATGATGGCCATACTTTACATCAGCTTCTAAAACTTTATGGTGGCCGTAAGCATCAACCGAGTATGTGTTATAAAGACTACTTCTAAGCCACATCCATAGAAATTCACACTGAAAGGGGCAACAAAAATCTTCATTTTATCAAATACACAGGGGATTGATTCAGACACATAATTCATCCTTTTAAAAATTCTGCACTACATTCTTTCTCCTATATAGTTCTCAAACTGTTTCTCACTTCTGTAACACAGTTACTCATGATCATTTTCCTATGTAAGCCTTCATCATCAATCATGTGGATTACTAAGTATGATAGTTAGTGTTCTCTATGAATTTGATAAATTCTAGACTCACCTGGGAAACAGGACTGAGCTGCCTGTGGAGGATTATCTTGTGCTAACTGAAGCGGGAAGACTTGCCTACTATAGATTGGACCACCCCCTGGGCTGGAGACCCTATAAAGCAGAGAAAAACATGCCAAGAAATGGCATACATGTGTTCATTGCTCTTTGTGTGACTGGGGACATGACCTGATGCTTTAACTTCCCCCTACCCTGATGGATTTTAACCTGGAATTGTGAGCTTGAATAAACCCTTTCTCCTTGAAGTTGTTCTAGTCAGAGGATTTTATCACAGCAACAAAAACTGAAATTAAAGACAACTCCTTTAAATCTTGTCCCTTTGAAAGCAATTTATCAAAAAAGAAAGGAAGGAAAGAAAAAAATAGTATGAAATATACATTTGACTACTTCACTCTCCTAAACTTTTTTTCAAACTTTCCCCCTCCAAGGCAGGGTTTCTCTGTGTAACACCCCTGGCTGTCCTAGAACTAGTTATGTAGGCCAGGCTGGACTCAAACTCAGAGAGAGCTGCCTGCCTTTGCCTCCCAAGTAAGTGCTGGGAGTAAAGGCGTGTGTCACCAGCACTGGGCCAAACTTTTTATTTAATTATGTACATGTGTATGTACGTGTGACTGTGAAGTGTAAGATCCCGCTGAAGCTGGAGTTACAGGCAGATTGAACTTCCGAGCCATCTCTGTAGCCCCATCTCTATCAAGGACTCCCACTCATCTCTGGTCACAGAGCGAATGGAGTAAAATTTGGCTCCTACCTGAAACAACTAAAAATTTGATCAAAAATGCATGCAAATTACATTTACAAGTAAGACACTACAGGACAGTGATGAGCGAACAAAAATAATCATGTCTACAACTATCCTGGAGCACTGCTTGAAGGGGCTAATCAGTTAATCAGTGACAAATACAATGGCTTTCTAGAGCTAAAACCAAGCTCTAAAACCTGGGGAGATCATAGGAGCTGGAGTCCCCAAATGCGAACAAGACTAGAAAACCTACCAATGTATTCCTTCCACCTTGAGCTGAACCCGGTACTACGCAGAAACTTCCATGTGGTAGGCCCTCACTTATTAAACGTGCTTCTTGGGGCAAAGTAAGCATACTGAACACTTTTCTGAGCTACATCAAAAGCTAGACAGGGAGAGCATGTGAGACTAATGCATTAAGTCCAGACTCCTGGGTTCTACTCCATACTTTTACATGAAGAGTTGGACAAAAAAGTCACAGACCGACGGGCGGTGGTGGCGCACGCCTTTAATCCCAGCACTTGGGAGGCAGAGGCAGGCGGATCTCTGTGAGTTCGAGGCCAGCCTGGTCTCCAAAGCGAGTTCCCGGAAAAGTGCAAAGCTACACAGAGAAACCCTGTCTCGAAAAAAACAAAAACAAACAAACAAACAAAAAAGTCACAGACCCAACTTACGACCTTTACATCTGGACCACAATAGCAGTACTCATCTTCCATCCTTCTGCTTGTGGCAGAAAATGGCACACATCAACCATCGACTCACTTTGACTGCTAAGAGGAAAATAAAATACCCAAGAGCTGGGCAGGTAGTGGGGGATGACAATATTCTCAATTTGTAGTACACACTTGTAATATAGTAAGGAAGTGAGCCAATCACATCATGAATACTAATGGTCCCTCTTGAATCCATCTTGTTCCCTTCTATTTCTACTCCCTAAAGTAACCACCAATTAGACATTCAACATCAAATTGTTTTTGTCAGTTTTGAGTTTTACGTACGATTCTATATCACAAATACTCAAGACGTAGAGTGTTTTAATAGGGATACAAATTGTACCTGGCCTTTCCATCTGTCCTTACTTCCAGTCTACATCTCCCCAGTTGTTAACTGCCAGTTTGCTTCTTTGGCTGTCATAAAATATCCTGGCAAAACAAATTCAGGGGAGATGAACTCAGGGAGAACGGGTTTGTTTTAGCTCATAATTCCAGGTTACAGTCCATCACAGTGAGGGAAGGCAGGGTAGCAGGAACAAAAATAGCTAGTCAGATCCAGTCAGGAGCAGAGAGAATGAACACATGGATGCTTGCTTATGTCAACTCAATTTCTCTAGTCATACAGTTCAGGATCCCTTACCTAAGGAATAGAGGTCACTCACTGTGAGTTGAATTTCCTACCTCAATTAACACAGTGAAGAAAATCTGATCAAGACTATCCCTTATAGACACGCTCTTCTAGGTGACTCTAGATTGTGCCAGGTTGAAAATTAAAATTAACCATCACACTAACTAAATCTGGATTACACAACATAAACCAGGTCTTCAAGCACAGCTATGTATCAGAGTCATCTAATGAAATACACACACACACACACACACACACACACACACACACAGAGAGAGAGAGAGAGAGAGAGAGAGAGAGAGAGAGAGAGATTTGCAGTTCCACAAATGTGAAATTTAATCGAAGTGTAATATATTTTTGTAATTTTATAATTTCAATTTTTATATGAAGTACAGGTATATATAAAGAAAAGCACACAAAGCCAAATATAGTGGCACATGCCCATAGTCCCAGCACTCAGGAGTCTGAGGCACAAAAATTAAGAGTTCAAGGCCAGTCTAGGTTATATAATGAGATCTTAGAAGTTGTTTGGAGTAGTGGAACAATATAAACAGAAGCCCTGAAATGAGATAAGGCATTTAAAAATTATGCCAAATAAGACTGAAACCTAGTGGGAAAAGAGTAAAGTATCATGAAATAAATTTTCAGTAAGCCAGGAACCAAACTAGGAAGGGCTTTGTAGGCTATCGTAGAAATCTATTCTATAGCTGACACGTTTCTTTACTTCTCAAATGTTAATTTAGAGGCCTATTTATTCTATTACAGAATTATAAAGAACAGAATCTAATAAATACTTTTCAAAGATTATACTGGCTGCTGTATGAATTTGGACTCATGCCTAACAGGAAAGGAATAATACAATATATAACACAATACATGGTCGAAGAATAACAAGTTTTAGGTAGAAAAATGTCATGATTCAATTTTGTCACTCTCTCACATCCATTCAACAAAACAAATTAACTAGAACCAACTATGTTCTTGACAGTGGTTTTGGGCTTTGAAATTGCAAAGGCAAAAAATCTCATGCTTTCACAAAGCTTATACTGCAAATAAGCAAACGATACACATTACCAGATACTTCTAATAGATACTGTGTATGCTCTGATATCATAAACTGAATAAAAATGTGTTGTTTTGGTTTGAGATGTTCTCTCTACAAATAACAACAACAATAATAATGACTGAAGAATAATAGTGTGCCAAGGAGGTTCCCTCTAATGACACACTTCAACTGCAATCATGCAGAGTTTGCTGGGCCACAGTAAGGACTCGGGATTTCCTAAGTAAGACAGAAACCACCGGGAGACTTCTGATCAAGGGAATAGTAACACAATTCAATATTTTAAAGTCACAATTCAGACCGTGAACTGGAAAACAAACTGCACATCAAAAGAATAGAAGAAAAGAAAAGATGGCTTAGAGGGTCATTACTGCCAAAGGAAAAGCAATGGCCAAGTTTTCAGTGGGCGAGGTAAGAAATGACCCACTTCAATTTAGATTGCAAAGGCAAGCCTAACAGGGCTCACTAAAGCGCTAGAGAGCAAAGCCGAGGCTGTAAACTAACTCTCCTACCTAGGCAGTGCTCTTCCAGGGCCTATTCTCACAACTCTACCGTGATTTCATTTGCTAAAGTCTAAATGACAGCTTTACACTTCCTTCCTGAGCTTCAGATCCATAGAGCAAACTGCCTGCTAGTATCAAACCCCGAGTACCACCTTCCTTTCAGTTCTAGTACCTTCCTGGTCCTACCTTCTTAAGTATGTGAACGTTTGGCATTGCAAAACACCTTCTATTCCAAACTAAAGCCCCAGGAAGTAACCATGTCACAGTAACTATTAGAAGACTGGCTGTGTACATGTGTGGGTACTAGCAGGCCACATCTTCTTCCAGCACATGGGCTCCAGGGATTGTCAAGATTGAAAGCAGGTACCTTCTCCTAAGCTATCTTGCCAGTTCGAAGTAACCCTTTTCATTCCTTTTTCCTGTCACTCAACCTACTTAACATGGTATACAGACCTAATTACTCAAGCTAACTTCACTCCTGTTAAGTAATATGCATTTCATTATGATACCTGTCACAAAGTGAAGAGAACTACTGTTCTGGTTTGAGACAGGGTCTCCCTAGGTAACCCAGGCTGGCCTCAAACTTACTCTTCTTCCCTTGTCTTTGGAATGGCAGGGTTACAGGCATGTTTCACCATGGCCAGCTTCTGAAGAAGGTAATTAAATATGCTTCCTTTCAAACTCTCCTTCAGGCCTTTGCGGCCATCTTTTGTTGTACTTCTCAGTGTCTTCTTTCATTTCTTGGGAGATATTTTACATTTAAACATAATTATACTATGTTAGTGGGAATGTAAAGAGTATTTCACATTCCTTTAACTTATTCCTACATAGATTGTGGCTGTTCTTACCAATATAATGTGAGACTGGACTGGCCCAACAGTTTCCAATCTCTTCATCCCACAATGGTAAGAATCTGTGTAACTAATCACGTCAGCACCTTAATCTCTTGGGTGACTGAGACAGAATCTCACTATGTAGTTCTGGCTGGCCTGGAAATAACAAATCCACCTTTCGAAAGCCATGTGCCACCATGCCTGGCTTGACAAAGCCCTTTTTAAGGGCTCTACTTAACCTTTCCAGTCTACCACTGCCAATTTACCAGCAAACGTCTCCAATCTCAAGCCAACTATTCTGTTTTCCAGGCTGTTAATATTTCGCACTCCAATTTACTCTGGAGAGTTTATTTCTGTAATTTTTCCTATATAAAATGCCTTAACATCCTACATACAACCTATGTATTTAAGCAAATCTCATCCTACTTTTTTCTAATTTGTACCAACAAATATTGTTTCCTGACATGTATTAAACATAAAGTTTAAGGGTCAGAGTCAGTGGGTTGGCTCGGCAGAGAAAGGTGCTTGCCTGCATCCCACATACTGGCAGGAGGGAAATTCTCTGACCCCATACACAAACTGTGGCATCCACCCCACCGCCCCAAAATTTTTCTATAACTTTTTTTTCCTATATCTCATTTAGTACCCATCACAATTACTATTAGAATTCTTAGTTTACTACTGAGTCACAAGGAGAGATTAACCAAGGTTCAAGATCAGAGAGCCAGTAACCCAAAACACAGAGATGGGTTTAATGTGGGGCTGGAGACTTCAGAGTTCACTCAGTCTCTCAAACACCAGGTAAACACTCCACCCTACAGCCCCTGTAGGACCTTTCCTGTAGGTCCCCCTCCCCAGATGATGTCCTAACTTTTAAGGACACCCATATGTAGTGGGTAGCCATTCCAGCTTTGGTCTGGAAGTTCCCACCCCCATTGAGGTTTTGGTAACTATCACGCCCACAAGGCGGGGCCAAGGGAGGGCCTGAAGACCTGAGATTGGGACCTGCTGCGCTCTCTTGCTGCTGGGAGCCGGGACGCTAGAGGTGGACGGAGGAGAGTTCTCCAGAGAACATCACTGGACTACTGCTGCGTCTTCCCCAGAACCCTCAACCTACCTATCCCTTCATTTGTAAGTTACGCCATTAAATAAATCTCCTTTTAACTACGTGGAGTGGCCTTAATAATTTCACCAATACCCATATTACTTTCTCTAGCAAGTTTTCCTAAGTGTAAGGTTTCCTCCCTTACCATGGTGCTGTTTTCTCTAAGGTCATGCTATGGTACCTCCTCCTCAGATTCCTTCTAGAAAGCTCTATGAAAGAAGACACAGGGTCTCATTACTCAAATAGCCCTGTACCAATCAACAAATGAACTCTTGACAGCTTACCATGTTAGATAGGCATGGGGTTACATGTCTGTCATCCTAGCACTCCAGGGGCTGAGGCAGGATAATTGCTAAGATTCTAACTCCAGTCTAATCTGTGGTTTGAGAGCCTAACTCAAAATCGGTAAAGACTAGTGAGGTGGTTCAGCGAGTAAAGGTGCTCGACACCAAACCTGATAGCCTGCGTTGGATCCTTGGGACACAAACGGTGGAAAGAAAGACCACGTGGTACGTACTCACATGTACATGTACACGAGTTGTGTGCACAATTTAGTTTTAAAAAAAGGAACACTTGTAAGCGGCACTTAATATACATCGCCTCATGACTACAGTGCCCTCTCTGTCTTCTCGGAGTACTTTTGTTTTAGTGGTGACAAAGCTGAAGCAGTTTGTCTGTGATCTCGGTGCTGGCCGGTGTTAAAGCAGAAATGTGAGCCCAGGAGGGCTTGTCACCGTAATAGACAAGCTAGAGAATGCTACTTGTTACTGAATTCTGGGAGCTGTGGAAAGGGGAACAGTAGTACACAGCTTGGCTTTTTGTTTTATGTACTTAATGCAGAAATTTTGACCATAGACAAACTTTTTTTTTTTACAGCTGCTGAGGATTGAACTCAGGGCTTTCTGTATGCTGGGTAAGGTCCTAAGCACTGGGCCACACCCTAGTCCACAAAAGTGTTTTTTGTTTGTATGCTCTTATTTCTTACTGAAGTCAAATAATACGAATCATTTTTGTTTCCTTAAAATTTTTTAGATTTAATAAAAATTTGCTGCACTTTAAATTAGAAATAATACCAGAACTATCTCATTGTTACAATTTTGTCTCATTTTTGTTGTCTTCTCAATCATCTTCCCAATTTTTTGAAGGTCGAGGTTATCATGTTTGAGATAAGACTTCCTTTAGCCAGCTTCTGGGGGAGAGATGCAGGGGTGGAGGGGTGGATGGGGACAAGGAAAAGAACCAACTGCTGGGTAGCTCCCCCAAATGTCTTTGAATACATTTGTGTCGGGTTGGTTTTCATTGTCATCTTGGCCCAATCTAGGATCTCCTTGTAGATTCCCAGTGAGGAACTGTTTTAACTGGGCTGGCCCGTGGTTTAACTAGGACCACACAGATGACAACATAGCCAAGTTCAGCTGTCAGCCTGAGAGGTAGTCCGTTCCTAATCTTGAACCAATGCTGGATCAGTTTGGTATGTGCTGACCTGGACGACTCCTAATGTCAGTGAACGAAGGCAGCAGTAGCAGCAGCAAAGTTGATGAACTTCTTCCATCTTTTATCTAGGCTACCACCTGAAAATGCCACCCACATTTAGGGTGGACCCTCCCACTTCACATAATTTGATCAACAAGGTCCCTTATTGGAGTGCTCAGTGGCCTGCCTTTTACTTGATTCCAGATGCAATCCAACTGATAACCAATATTACTACCCGTCCCAACTGTCTACTTCTATTTCCTCAGATTTAGTATTAAAAACTTCATATAGGGGCTGGAGATGGCTCAGCGGTTAAGAGCACTGGCTGCTGTTGCCTGATGATCCAGGTTCAGTTCCCAGAACATGCATGGCAGCTAACAACTGTCTATAACTCTAGTTCCAGGAAATCTGATGCCCTTTTCTGGCCTCTAGGCATGTACAAGGTGCACAGACAGACATGCAAGCAAAACATCCATACACATAAAATAAATAAATAAATCTTTAAAAAAAGAAAACTAAACTTTATACAGGAATATTTCATCCTAAGTATTTTCTTATTTCTGGCTGTGATGGCCTTTTGGCCCTGCCTAGAAAGTTGTCCCAGCTTCACACTTTGGCTTGACATAAGCACTTTATAAACACAGAATAAAACCAGACTAGTTTTTCTTTCCATGGGTGAAATCTATACTACTAAGCAAAACAGATAACTAGGAAGAATCAAAAAGAATCTGGAAACAATGGAAAGATACAAAACTCCATTTTAAGACTCTAACCAAGAACCAAAGGTGCTTACAGCATGTATTTGAGAAGCATCTTAGAATTCTGAAAAGCACCCATAGGTTTTGGTTTCTAATCCAAACTAAAATGTAACTCATGTGCCCTTGAAAAATTAATGTCTGACATCCATTTAACCATTTTTTAATTATTATATTTTACTTATTATGTGTATGGGTGTTTTGCCTACATGTATATCTGTGAATCAGATTGTATGCCTGATGCCCCTGGAGGTCAGAAAAAGGTATCAGATCCCATGGAACTGAAGTGATGGATGGTTGTGAGCTGACATGCGGGTGCTGGGAACCAAACCCAGGTCTTCTCGAAGAGCAGCTGGTGTTCACAACTACTAAGCCATCTCTCCAGCCCATATTTTCTCATTTGTTTAAGGCAGTGTTTCTCAACCTTCCTAATGCTGTGACCCTTTAATACAGTTCTCATGTTATGGGAAAACCCAGTCACAAAAATATTTTGTTGTTACTTCTTAACTGTAATTTTGCTACTCTTATGAAATGTAATGTAAATATCTGATATGCAGGATATCTGATATGCGACCCCAGAGAAAGGGTCATTCGACCCCCAAAAGGCATTCTGACCTGTGGTTTAAGGGAACCTGTGGTTGAGAACTGCTGGTTTAAGGGAAGGAAAAAACTATTATATACAATTATCCTGAGTATTACATAAAACAAATTATACCAAGTATCAAAAGCATTATAGCAGAAATTACTAAGGGGAGGCAATAATAACAACTGCTAGTATGAATTATGTATGACAACTAGATACTATATTTATTCTTTTTAAAGCTGTCAAAAATCTATGGCTGGCTGAGTGTGGTGGCACATGAATCCCAGCACTTGGGAGGTAAAGGCTAGCAGATCTTTGTAAGTTCAAGACCAGCTAGAGCGACATAGTGAGATCCTATCTCAAAAACAAAACAACAAAACACAAAACATCATTTTTAAGACTTTCATTATTCCCATTTTAGACTAGAACTTGAATGCAACAGAAGTTGAATGCAACATTACTTAACTCCTGAAGGAGCAGCACAGTGTTGAAAGGGGAGTTTCACAGTTGTTATCTTTTAGATGTTATATTATTTAAAGATTTTTAATTAAAGTATAATTATATTATCTTATAAATATTGTGTTAATTTTTTGAGAATTTCATATAATGTATGAACTCCTCCCCTTAACTCTACCTCCATACCTACCCCCAAGTTTGAGTCTTTCCTTTTTAATTTAGTGACCCACCAACTTCAATTTCTGCTGTCCCTAGATTCTGAGTATAGTAGCCACCTCTGCAGCATGGTCAATCTAGCAGGAGTCACATCCATTGAAAACTGGCTCTCCCCTGCAGTCGAATTTCTAAATGGAGCCATCCAGGGGTGAAAGCCTTAGATCAGAGAAATAGGGAAAGCCACCAGCCAACCTTAACCCACCAACTCTGCAGCTTCCAAATGCAAGTTACTTCCTGTCTACCCACGCCTTTATTGCCTTGCTGTTCTGCCCTCTCACTGGCTGTCTTAGCCCAGCTACCTTATTTCCTCTTCCTACACAGCTCTGTCACTGTTTGTCTGTACAGACCTCCAGGTCTCTATGGTTGGTACTGAGATTAAAGGCGTGTGTCACCACACTTGGCTCTGTTCCCTAGTGTGGCCTTGAACACACAGAGACCCTGCCTGCTAAGTGATCAGATTAAGGGCATGTGCTGCCTGACTTCTTGTTTACTAAAAATAGCTGGCCTTTGCCCCCTGATCTCCAGGCAAGCTTTACTTATTAATGCACAAATAAAGTATCACCACTTTTCCCTTTTTGTCTAATAAAAATTAAAAAAGTTATAAGAAAAACTATATACAATAAGTACAATAACTATATACAATATATACAAGCAATAAATACATCAACAATGTCTAGTCCATTTGCATTGACAAATTCAGAGAAAATATTCCATTATCTATCCTATTTTGGTGAGTCCAAAATGTACCTAATCCACTTTCTATCCTTATATTACCAACAGAAAACTATCTTACGATGTCTTTCAAACTTATACACTTTACACCTTCTTAGTGAGTTTCTTTTCTGAACTTCTTAACAAGGAAAATTGTTATTCCAACTATCTAATTTTCAGCTCCCTCAGAGACTCAAGAAGAAAATAATATTACCTAATAAAACAGGAAGTGCAAACAAGCAACTTCCAAAAAAATGTGAGTTGTCAGAAACAGCCAGCTGCCTGGGCAGTCACCCGAGGTTTCTCCGCAGTGTTGGAGCATCATCTTCGGCCTACAGGCTTAGCGTATCTGACAGACTCATTTGTGAAGTAGGGTGTACACAAGACAAGGCCTATAGCTCAACCTCACATTCAGTGTGAATGTTCCGTGTACCAGATAAACTTGAATTCCGCCAGTGTCCTGTCATGACTCAGGATTTTAAATTCTGGAAATTGCTGTGTTTTCGGAATTTGGCTGCCCATTCTTCCCCTGGCTGTGGCAGATTCACATCATGTGGGCTGGAGCTACAGCATGGCGGATTACCACTGAGTTACACAGAGGTTTTTGCAAGCCACACAACATGGTGCATGGTGGATATAGTTTTGCTACTTAAAAAAAAAAAAAAAAAAAAAAAAAAAAAAAAAAAAAAAAGAGGTTTCTGGGCTGTACACTGCTGGATGGAAGCATAGACCCACTGCTTCCCAGAGTCAGCAGTGAGCATGGTTCCCAGAGCTGGCTGTAAACGTAGTTCCACCGTGTTGGGAAGCTGAGGTAGGCAGAGCCAGCAGCCAAAGCTGCCATTTCAGTCCTAGTAATATTGCAGTTTAAAGCAACAGATTTACAGTAAGTCAGATTCAGATTAAATAAACCTCTAAAGAGTTTATGGTGTGTGTAAAAATGTACGTAGATCTGGAAGAGAGAGGAAAAGGAATATAGACAGTTATATAAAGAGTTTTTAAAAATTAAGTCTTTAAAGAGACAGTAAAGGTAATATAAAAAATAAGCCACTTAAAGATAGATATGACACAGAGAATCTAGATTGTGTTGTCTTTGGGATTTTTAACTACAGAGAGACATTTGATTGTAAAGGCTGCTCAGTTAAACCAATATGTATATTTTAAAGGCATCCTGACTTCAAAATTGGATCTAAGGATATGTTGTTTTGGAAAGGAGGCTCTGCCAGACCTCCTGAACCTTAACAGATAGTACCTATCAATAAAGGTTATAACCGGTCTTCCTAGGACTTGACCATTATCTCGAATTTTCTCATAAGACTACCAGGGCCCCTATCAGCAGGAAGTAGCCTAGACAACTACGCCATGTTACTAAAAACGAATTATGTCTTTGTTTAGGTTGTTGGTTACAACTGTTATTGGTCATAGTCAATCTCTTTCTAAAAGACAAAAGGGGGATATGATATGAGAGAATATAGGATATAGATATGATAGAATAAAAGGATTGCTGAACCTTCTTTTAAACAGCAACTTGTTTAAAATGTTTTACATTGGTATAGATTCTAGTTTATTGATACAAATTCAAAGTCAATTTTGTTATGTTATATATATTTCTACTCTCATTTATGGTATTATGTTTATATAATTCATTTAAATTATAATGGATAATTAAGAAATACAGATTAATAATTAATCTTCTTTGATAGTCAAACTTATAGTCATATTGAGTTTTCTAGATATACATAGATATAATTCAATTAGGTATACATAGATATAATTCAACTAGGTAGGTAATCGTCAAACTCTTCAAAGACTTACAGAATATGGCATTTAAAATGTTTTAAAAACTTAAGACTTTCCTGGACAATGAGGCATGTCTGTTCCTGGCAGCACTGATTTACTTCAGAGAGAAAGATGGGTGTCAAAGACACTCTATATGGAGTTTATCTTCTTTTTGGCAAAAATAGCCATTTGGGCTGCTTGACAAAATGTTGTATCGACTGGACATGCAGGACCCATAGGAAGGACACGTGACCACTGAACTTTGCAAGGCAAAATGGTCCTTCAGGTTCATGCTTCACAGAAGAAACTGCCAGACATTCTACAGGACACAGAGAAAAGTAACTGAGAGACTCTAGGCCTACAGGCTGAAAATGGATGCCCCAAGCCAGCTGTCGTGTCATTCTAGATTTTGGAAGTTGCTTACAATGCACTTCCTGTTTACTTAAGTAGTATTACATCTTTCTGAGGTCTTGATGTAGTTGAAGACCAGAGAAGGAAGGAAGGAAGGAAGGAAGGAGGGGGGGGGGAGGGAGGGAGGAGGGAGGGAGGGGGGGGGGGGGGGGGGGGGGGAGGGAGGGAGGGAGGGAGGAAGGAAAAGAAATGAAAAGATAAAGAAAAGAAAAGAAAAGAAAAGAAAAGAAAAGAAAAAAGGAAAGGAAAGAAAAAAGAAAAGAAATCTAACGGTAGGCCAGGCATAGTGGTGCATACCTTTAAAATCCTAGCACTACTAAGGCAGAGACAGGCAGATCTCTTTTGAGTTTGAGGCTAGCCTGGTCTACATAGTGAGTTCCAGAATAGCCAGGGCTAGAGAGACTATCTCAAAGACAAACCCTGTCTGTGTGGCTATGTTTACATGAGTCCAGATGCCTGAAGAGGTCAGAGGCAACAAGGCTCCTCAAGCTAGAGTTGCAGTCAGTTGTGAATCACCTGACATCAGCGTTGGGAACTGAATTTGGATCCTCTACAAGATCAGTAGGTGCTCTTAACCACTAAGACCTCACTCTAATTCCTTGATTTTGTTCATTTTAATGGAATTTAAAAGAACCATATTGCAGCGGCTGGAGAGATGGCTCAGCGGTTAGGAGCACTGGCTGCTTGTCCAGGACCCAGGTTCAATTCCCAGCACCCACATGGCAGTTCATAACTGTCTATAACTCCTGTTCCAAGGGATTCCGCACTCTCACCCAGACATACATGCAGGCAAAACACCAATGTATATAAAATACCAATAAATAAATTTTAAAAAAAGAATCATATTGCTTAGGAAAAGCAGCTAGCAGTATACTGAATCTAGTCTGTTTGCTCCATGCAAACAGTTGTTCCACAAAGACTTTATTAGCTCCTAGCAGATCTTCCTTCTCTTCTCTCTGCTAAGCATACTCAGGTTCCTCAAAAGTTCTTCCTCTCCTTTTGACACATCAAAAATAGAAGCAAAAAATATTTGTTTTTATTATTTGTTTTTATTATTTCAAGTTCTTAATTCTGTGTGTGTCTATGATGCCACATGGAGTTATCTGTGGCTGTGAACTGCCTGATATTGGTACTGGAATCCTCAGAAGAAGCTCGAGTCATCGCTCCAGTTCTTCCCACCCCCCACCCCCGCAAAGCCCACCTTTCCTAATAGCTTTCAAAGCAAAGCCAACATTGCAAATGTATACTAGCCAAAATGGAATCCTACTGGTAGCCTGGTACTTCATTTGTTTGGGTAGGGGAGTGTTGTTTTGTGGTTTTGTCGGGTTTTGTAGGTCATTTTGTAACCCTGGCTTGCCTGGAACTCCTTATACAGATGAGGCTGGGCTCCAAATAAAGAGATCTGCCTGTCTCTGCCTCCCAAGTGCTAGGACCAAAGGCATGCAGCACCACACGCAACCCAAGTTATAATTTCTTTGGCTTACTCACCCATTTTTCTAAACTCAATAGAAATCTGTTGTCATTCAGTAACACTGCACTATCAGAGGTTATCTATCAGTACTGACAGCTTATACTAGTCATAGTCACTGTCTTTTTTCTCAACTTTCTGAAACCCACTTTTCTGAGAACTCCAACTAAAACTCCAAGCTGACATGGTCACTACTTATTAACTGAAACACTTCAGTGAATAGCTGTGAGCCATGGAGTCACACATGTCACTATGTGACACATCCTGACTGCCCATTTCTACATCAGTAGGAACCAGCAGTATTCACAAGCCTCTGCTTTATAGATTCCAACCAGAATGCACTAAGTTTATTTATAAGGAAAATACAGCTTAGAGATAAAGAAATTTGCTTAAACTTACAAAGCTAATAAGGGTTAAAGTCAGAATTTAAATTCAAGTTTCAAGCCCATGTTCTTTACATTATACCACCCAAAACCATGACTATAAAAAGGGCCCACCTGCCCACAAACAGGTGTTCAATAATGGCAAATTCCAATACTCTCACTGCTCTTCATCAGTGATCAGAACCAGCAATTCTTTTTTTTAAGCTTTATTTGAAGCTAAAGAGATGTCTTAGCAGTATAAGAGCACTAGCTGTCCTTTCAGAACACCCACACAGCAGCTCACAACCATCTGTGACTCTAGCCCCAGGAGATCTGATGCCCTCTTCTGGTCTCTGCAGGCGTTGCATGCACAAATGCACAGACATACATGCAGGCAAAAATACATACACACAAAAGTAAAGGGGCAAATAATTCTTACAAAAGCTTTATTATGAATTTTAAGCCTGATGCCTGCAAAGGTCAGAAAAGGGTGCCAGGTCCCCTGGAAATGTAGTTCCAGATGGTTGTGAACTACCATATGGGTGATGAGAACTGAATTGCAAGAGCAATAGCTCTTAACCTCAGAGTCATTTCTCCAATTCCAATTCTTTTCATTTTTTAAATTTATCAACAACAACAAAAAAAAAACTTAGCAAATGCTATGATAATTTTTATTAGTAGTTTATTATTATTTGATCCACAAACTAAAAATCTCAAAATTATGCCAAAACTACTCTTCAAATTCTTCAGTGTTAAGGAACCTCTTGCACTGAAGCAGGATAGAAGACAAATTATGGAGACATGGGAAGAAAAGGAGTCCACCATCAGAGTCTGAGTGGAGTCTCTCAGTAGCTGAGAAGCAACTTCAGCAGTTAACATTTGCTATTAAGGCTGCCAACACATCTTTCATATACAGATAGTTTATGCTGATGTAGCAATGACCTAAGCCTGAGGCCTGAATATCCAGGACCTTGGCCAAGGCCTCACAGGCCTTCCTTTCCCCACACAGGGCCAGATAATCTACACAACAGTTTACAATAGGGTTGGAGAGATAGATCAGTAGTTGAGAGTACCAACTGCTCTTCCAGAGGACCTGGGTTCAATTCCTAGCACCAATATGATACTTCATAACATTCTATAACTCCAGTTTCAGGGGATCTGACACCTTCTTTGGCCTCCAAGGTACACATACACATAAATTAAAATAATTTAAAAAAAAAAAAACTATTAACAGCAAGGTATCTACTTTCCTGTAACCCCATGGACTAGACTTCTCTATCAATTATAATTCTATTAGGCACCTTTTAAGGACAAATCAGTGATAATATAGTAACTTTCAATGCAACCAAAATCCTACAAAAACCAAGAACTCATCTTGAAGCAGCCCACCCGTGAGCTCCGCTCCAGTATGCCTTACTTTCTTACTTACTTTTTGGCCTGTCATGCTGAAACCTGTGGTAAAACATCTGTAACAAAATTTACAATTCTGTTTCACTAGCTGGCTAGTCCTGAAATTCTTTAGTGTCAAAAGCCACAAATCCTAGTTCAACAGGACTCAAGGTCCCTGAAATTCTAGGGGAACTCCTCAGGCTGCTGAGGATAACAGTGTGGGAATCGTGCCTGCCTCTCTACCCCCAAACACTGACAGCAGAGCCATAAAAACCCAGGAGTTCAAAGATGTAAGAAGTCAAGTATGGCAGGAGTTGGTGGCATAGCTCTGTCATCTCAGCATGGCACATGGGAGGCTGACAAAGACGACGATGATGACGACGACGATGACGACAACGACGACGACGAGCTTGAGGCTAGTCTGGGTGTCTAGAGACACCTTGTCTCAAAACGCAAAATGACAAAAACTCTCGAGCCAAGCAGGGTGCAGTGGTGCATGCCATGATCCAGCAGTTGGTAGGTTGGGGCAGATTTTCTGTTCAGAACCATCTGGGACTACATAATAAAATTCCATCTCAAAAACAAAACAAAGTAAAACAAACCAACCTTTTAAATGATTTATGAAGCATGGCAAACTTTGAGAACCTGTGCCTTATAGTTACAAATTAATCAAAAATGTCTTGGTCAAATCAAAGTTGGCTAACAGAAAGAAAAGTATGCAAGTAGCTAAGGTCAAGCCAGAAAATGCTGTGACTAGTTCACCAACACTAGCATTTGTGGGCCGACTATGATAGTACACATATGGAATCCCAACACTTGGAAGACGGAGGCAAGATCAGGAATTCAAAGTCATCCTCAGCTACACAGAGTTTGAGGGTAGCCTGGGCAACATGAGCTGCCACCCCTCACCCCTAAGGCATTTATTAACTGAGTATAGCTGAAGAGAAAAACACTTGCTCAAAGACCAGGGTCTCATCACTAGTAACACACACATTTATTTGAGATTGATAAACAACTCTGTAACAATCAAATGTCACTCTGTCCTCTATTATCCATAATATAATGTTCTCCTAAATGTTCCATCAAAACCAGACAGAGCTGGAGAGAACTCAGCAGTTAAGAGTGCTTAAATTATGTGCAAAAACACAGTAATTAAGAAAGCAAAGTGGGGCCGGGCGGTTGTGGCGCACGCCTTTAATCCCAGCACTCGGCAGGCGGATCTCTGTGAGTTCAAGGCCAGCCTGGTCTCCAAAGGGAGTTCCAGGAAAGGCGCAAAGCTACACAGAGAAACCCTGTCTCGAAAAACCAAAAAAAAAAAAAAAAAGTGGTAGGAAATTACAAAAGAATAGTTTCTACTCAGAAAGTTGCACTTACATCAGAAGGTAGCCTGAAAGAGACACTAACTTGTTAAGGATCTCCCATGATTCACATTTGCATAGCTGCTTACAATGCAACTTTATAATCTGCACACTACTATGTACATAAATATTTTGAATGCAGAACAGCTTTAATTTATATTAGGACTTTTTCTTGGTGGAATCTCTCAATAGTCTTTATAATAACTGAAGATTCTACAAGCAACCCCCAAAATTGGCACAGGAATCACTACTACCTGAAGAATTCCAAGAATGTAAAGCAAGCTACCAAGTAATGAAAAGGCACTAGCTGCTCAGGACTGCTAGACTCAAATCTTCAGAACAAAATGAAGTTGGGGGAGCAGCTGAGGTACTGATGTAAGGCAGCACCGACAGAAACTAAAGATACACTGTTTACTTAAACCCCATTAAAACAAACGTGTTCTACCAGTCCAAATGCACAGGCAGCTTTTCTCTGCAGACCCTCATCCTTCCTGGAAACGATGACTGTCTTTAGAAAACGTCTAAGTTAGTGTTGAGATCCCATCTCAGGTCACACAATGAAGTAATGATAAAGTAGATGAATCTCACCATGTTGAGTGAAAACAGCCAAACACAACGATGCACACACTCTACGCTGAGAAGTAAACAAGACATTGTGTGGTCCTGGACATCAAAACTATAGTTGTCCAGGGGAGGAAAGGATGGTTAATAGCCAGAGGAAGGGTACAAGAGTTTCTGGATTTTTCGAATACCCTGCTTCTCAGGGATAACTACCAGTATGCCTAGCCTGTGCAAATCCACTTAGCTGTACACTTGTGAAAACTTTCTATGTATATCACACTTTTACATGTTCAAAAACAGGGAGGAGAAAAAGACAAAATGTCTCCCCACAAGCAAGGAAACATTACTGTAAAAACAAGTTTATACTTAGTGGGAATAGTTCAGGTAAGAACTTTAGGTGTATGGGAGAGAGAGACTAGTAATAAGTGGTAGAGCACGTGCCTAGCATGGGTGAGGCTTGGGGGTGGGGAGATGACAGGCTGGAGTAAGGCTGGATAGTTCAGAAGAGTATTACAACTAAGTGTGGAAGTACAGGCTCATAATCCTAGCATTTGGGAGGTGGAGGCATGAGGTTCAAAAAAGTGTAAGACCTTAAGCTATGTGGCAAGTTCGAAGCCAGCCTGGGGTACATGACCCTGGAAAGAGGGGGGGGGAGCGTGAGGGACATGTTTGTTTTGGGGGTGGCGGGGAAGGGGGGAATAAAAAGAAAGAAACAAAAAAGGAAGGGCATGACTACTCCTAGGTATGGTGGAGCAAAATGTTTATTATAGATGAAGGGAAAGCATAGCCACAGGCAGAGACATCTGGGAGAGTCTGAGAGAACATGTCCCTGAGCCAGGCCGTGTGAATTTGGGGAAGGGAGAGGAGAGTGCCAGGACACCAAGAGGATAAAGGCTAGACCAAAGGACCAGGTTACCAAAATGGCTGGATTATACAGGAAGGGCAGCTGGGGGAAGAGAAGTTTAGGGGAGGGGGGAGGGTCTGCCAGCCATTCCCTGTTCAGGTAGGTAGGGATAGAGGGATGCTGGAAGAACCTGGTGGGGCAGGTCTGCTTTGACATGTTAAATAGGCACCCCAGCTAGCCATCTGTCCAGGCTTCCTGAGACCTAACAGGGAGGTAACTAGAAAGTTCTTAAAGAGATGCTAATAAGGTAATTTCACAAAATATACATCTTTTCCAAGAAAATAATCCTGACAAGTAATACATCCATATTTCACTTCATTTATAAAGAACATAAACTTGATTTCTTTTCTTTTTTTTTTGGGGGGGGGGGGGGGACAGGATTTCTTTGTATAGTCCTGGCTTTCCTGGATCTAGCTCTGTAGACTAGGCCAGTCTTGAACTCACAGAGATCTGCCTGCCTCTGCCTCTGCCTCCCAAATGCTAGAATTAAAGGTGTGCACCACATCGCCAAGGGCATAAACTTGATTTCTAAGTGGTAAGTGTGTAAGAAAGCTTGAGGCGGGAAATGAGCTGAATGGTAAAGTTTGACCCTCCGCACTAAAGGAAGAGGAGGAAAAGGGAAAAAAGAAAGAAGTATAACAGACAGGTTCTATCACCTAAAAAACAACTAGTTGGGCCTTCAAGATGGATCATTGGATAAAAGCACTTGCCATCAAGTTTGACAACCTGAATTCAATCTGAAACCCCTATGGTAGGAGAGAACCACCATCTCCCCCACAAGCTGTCCTGTAACTTCCACATACAAGGCCTCTCTCTTATTAAGTGATGTGTGAAATACTTGATTTACCAACGGTTTAGGTAGGGCCCAGAATCTCTGCCATATTACAAATTACTGAGCTCCCTGTTGCTTAATAAACGTTAGATGAAGGACTCTTAACGTGTAAGAACGCTAAGTTTAAAAAATAAAAGACACAGGGCCACAGAGAGAAACCCTGTCTCGAAAACCTACAATATACAAAAGACCCAAGTGGGAGGGACACACCAGCAGCCCCATCACTTGTTCGCTGGAGGAAAAGCAGCTCCAGGCCAGCCTCCAGTGGAGGCCCTTCCGCAAAACACTAGCGGGAGGGAGGGGCAGAAAATTGGGATCAGAGCTGAGTAGAGTAATGCATATCTAGCAAGCTTGAAGTCCTAGAGTCAATTCCCAGCACTACAAAAACGGGGCACAGGGGGAATAAACAACTAGCTTGAGCTGTCATGCAATGCTGTCCTCAGGGAAAGTCACGGCACTCACTTCTCTGACAGATAGAAGTTACTACACAACACTACACGAGTGACGACTTGAGTAGAACACAGGAAGGAAGAAATGCAAGATCAAACAAACGCCAAGTCCAGACAGCCAGGTTCAGAAGCCACACACCTTCTGGGCCTTTGCAGTGGGGACTGACAGACACACACATATTTTTCTCTAGTATGACAGTGGTTACCAAAGTCCTAATTACAGAAAATTATACAAAGAAAGTATCACATTTATACTAAATACTGCCAGAACACGACCATAATACTCAACTGTCACTTACAATTTAATGTCAAACTCAATTTTTACTTGAAATTAGTTTTCTTTTTAAAGCACGTGCCACATTTTCATTGACATTTTTGGCCATGTACTTTACTATAATCCGCAGGAACTATGACTGCACGCAAAATACTTTTCTCCTCTTTCTTAAATTTTCTCAACTGCAAAATAAATTATCTGTAAAAGACAGATAATTTACAAAATTTACCACCAAAAACAGTTTGTAAAGCAACAGTTGCAAGAGATTTCTTATTTAAGGTTTTTCGAGGAACGGTTTCTCTGTGTAGCCCTGTCTGTCCTAGAACTCATTCTGTAGTCCAGGCCAGCCTCAAATGCAGATTCACCTCTCTCAGCCTCCCAAGTCCTGGGATTAAAGGCATGCATCATCATGTCCCAAGGAAGGTTTCTTATTCTCCAACCCACACAACGGACCAATCACAATTATGCTCAACTTAGGCAGACAGCTTTGCAGAAGCAATGGCACAAGTGTGACCTCCAAGACTGCTGCCTTCTTCTCTTCCCTCTAGGTATCTCAAGGACGGGGTTTCACTCTGTCAGTGTCAAACTCAGTGATCCAATCCTTCCTGACCCTTCTGAGTGATGGGATTACAAGCACGAGTCAATAGTCTACCTAACTAAATACTCCACAAAATTCAATTAAATATTTACTTCATCTACTGACCATTATCACAAGTGACACCTAGTGTAATCTGAAGATGAACTGCAGAACTGTCTAAGAAACATCAAGAGCTGGGAATTATGGTACACCCTACAGTCACAACCCTTTGAAGATAGAGGTGGAAATATTGCCATGAGTTCAAGGCATGGTCTGCACATAAGTGCCAAGCTAACCAAAGCTACACAGTGAGAATCTGCCCCCAAATAAACTAACAATCCTCCCCACACCCCACCTCTACCCAAAAAGGAAGAACTTGTCAATTCAAGTTTCCCCCTCTATTATGATCCTGCCTATTCTTGGGTTCTAGCTCTTGTGTATCTATGTTTCTCCCTTTCTGTACAACTTTTACAGTTCCATTTCACTATCAAACTATATTTATCTTTTCTATATCATAACTCAACAGGTTTATTCCTCAACATTCCAACCTGCACTAGACTGAGTTTAAAAAAACAAACACAAGAACACCACACAAGAACATCGCTAGAGTCGTTATTGAAACCGGTTTGATAAACAAAGGAGAATTTATGTTTAGTAATGAATGTCTACAGTCTCAGAATTCCAGAGACTGGGGCAAGAGGTTCTTAGATCCCAGCAAAGCCTAAGCTATATTAGCTAGTTTTTTAAAAATGTAAAATAAAACTCTATGGCTGCTAAGGTTTTTTTTTTTTTTCCTCAGGAGAATAATGACAAAAACAATAGATACTTAGCATCTTCTAATTTAGGTAGATGTTAGTATTAACTACTGAGGTCTATCATTCTAGTGAGTTCACTAAATTGGATGGTCAGAGCTGTTACTCTGAGGAGCTAGAAGAGACAGCTCAGTACTTACTGCTCTCCCAGAGGCCCTTTGGCTCCTAGCACTCTCATGGTTGCTCACAACCACCTGTAACTCCAGGGACTGTGTGTGGCACCCTCTTCTTTCTGACCTTCATGGCCTCTTCACACACCTGGTGCATAAACATTCAAAGAGGCACATACACTTAAAATACACATTTTCTTTAAACTTAAAAAAAAAAAAATTAAAAAGAACCACTACTTTAATTGTGCTAGTAAACAAAATTTCTGGAAACCTCCAAAGGATTGACATGATTTTAGTTCAGAATATATAATTACAAAATATAAATGTTAAAAATTATAAATCTCAAGTGACAAAATAATTTCCTTAAATCTTTGTTTTACACACAGACTTTCTGTGCAAAGCTCCCAGCACCCCAGAACATTTCCACTACAAATAGCTGTTTTTGGAGAAATTCAACACATACCACCAAAGCATCCACACTCAATTAAGAAAGTGTGTCCAGGAGTCCTGACAGACTTGTCACTAAAAAAATTTTCTCTAGTAGATAATTTGCTGTTTGCTAATGCTGAGGTAGTTTATTATAAAAACAGCCCTCCAACTTAGCTCCCCCTCCTAAAAGACTACCTAAAGCATGGAACACAGTGACCAGGTACAGGGTAAAAAACTGAGCCTGGTAAACTGTAACAAAGCATGGAACACAGTGACCAGGTACAGGGTAAAAAACTGAGCCTGGTAAACTGTAACAAGGAACATTTTACTCTACCTTTCGGTAAAAGGTATAACGATACTTTTGTAGTTTAAAAACAGATCAGTCAGGTAGTGGTGACGCACAAATTTAGAACCAGCACTTGGGAGGCAGAGGCAGGAGGGTCTCTGTGAGTTGGAAGCCATCCTGGTCTACAGAGTTGAGTTCCAGGACAGCAAGGGCTATAAAGAGAGACCCTGTTTTGAAAAACAAAGCAAAACCAACACAGATGGCTTAGTGGTTAAGGGTGTTTACTACTCTACTGGAGGTCCAGAGTTCGGATCCCACATCTACTTTGAGCAGCTCCTGGAGAATCAGACAGCCTCTAATGCCTCCGTAGGCAACCGCGCACACGTTCGCATACAGCGGCCACAATAGTCTGTGTGCCGGGTGTGATGGCAAATGCCATTCACCTCACCACTAGGCAAGCTGAGACAGGAGGACTCCTGCAAGTTCTGGGCCTATCTAGTCAGCTCTACAACTCTACAGCATCCTGGGCTACAAAATGAGCCCGTTTCAGAAAAGGAAAAGGGGGGGGGAGATAAATTGTGAATGAATTATCTGGTTTCCGATTGTGCAACTTCCACACTTCTGAATACAAACAAACGAAAACGAATATAGTAAACTCACTTAAGAGTAGATACTTGAAGTGGAGAGAGTGATTCACTTACGAAATTATACCTCAAAGTAGCAAGAGTAGCAGGATTTTAATTAAAACAATCCTGTCCTATTTTATGCAACCTAAAACCACCACCCCAGAATATCAAAATGGTAACCTCAAAAACACTAAAAAGCAAAGCCCTACTGATGGGAGTTAATAAGCAGAACATAACAACGATTTTATTCTGACCTCAGATACTGTCAGGGAAGAAGGGGATTCCAAAGACTGCCAAAGCTACTGTCAACAGCAAGGACACTGAGAACTTCTCAATGGCCAGGTGAGTAAGTGATGCCCAGATACAAGGAGAGATGCTCGGCGTTCTGCTAGGCGACAGAGGAGTAAACGGGGCTGGAATGCTTTAGAAAAGGGCAACTGGGCAGAAGCTGGCAGCTGGGCGGAGGGGGCAGTGTCGGCCGGGGCGGGCTGGCCGCGGGGCCGGCGGGGGAGCGCTCGGCAGGTGGCGGGCGCCCGGGGGCGGGAGGAGCGCGGCGGCCCGACGGCCGGTCCGCACCGCCGCCGGCGACGGGGCTGTGCGCGCGCGCGGCACGGCTCCCGCGGCCGGGCGCGCGCCCCGGCCCCTCCCTGACAACTTGCCTGCTGGAAAAAAGAGTTGCAGGTCCCAGGTCCCCGGAACCCGGGGATCCGCCATCCAGCACAACCGCTCTGCCAACAAGGTCCCGCGAGAGTCGGGAGATCTCGCGATACAGACCCACTAGCATCTCGCGGGGGTGCTCGGGCACCAACATGGCGGCGAGGGGGGACGAGAATCACACTACTTCGGGGCTTGGGGGGAAAAGCGTGCTTCCTCCTCGGCCTGGAGCGCCGCGGACGCCCCGGCGGAGCAGCAGGCCTCCCCCGCCCCGCGCGTCTGCTCCGAGCGCCGGGCGGCGGCAGCAGGGGCCGGAAGCCACACCGAGCCCTCCGCCGGCCGCGGCGCCCCACACCCCGAACCCCGGCGCGACCTCACCCGGCCCCGCCGCGGGTCACGTGGCCGTCACGTGGGCCGCGCGCGCGCCCGGCGTCTCCGCCGCCCTCCCCGCCCCCTCGGCTGCGCACGCGCGCGCCCGGCCCACGTGGGGGCGCCGCCGCCGCCGCCGCCGTAGCCACCCCCCTCCCGGCGCTCGTCCGGGGGCTCCGGCCCCCGCGCGCCCCTCCTCCGGGCCCTCCGGCCGCCCCGCCGCGCGCCCCGGGAGCCCGCTCACCTCCCGCGTCGGGCCGGCCGCTCGGGAGGCGCCGCCCGCGTGGCCGCCCTCGGCCCCCGCCGCGCACTGGCTCGAGCGCCCTCCCTCCGCCGCAGGAAGCTCCACAGCGGCGCCGCGGCGCTTCCAGGTGGGTCCCCGCCTCCCGCTCCTCCACTTCCCGCAGCAGCCGCGGCTCCTTCCGGTCCCCTCCTTCCTCGGGCTGGAGACGCGTGGTGCCGGGCGCTCGCCGCGCCACCTGCCGGTGGCCGCGGCCGCTGCAGCGAGGAGGGCGCCGCCGGCCAGCTCGCAGCGTGGGCTGAGCCCTCTCCCCTGGCCCGGAGGCAGCCGCGGCCCCGCGATGCCCTGCGCGCACGGACGCGCGGCCCCGCGATGCTCTCCGCGCACAGACGCGCAGCCCCGGGTGCAAGCGCCCCCCTCCAGCCTTTGCTCAGGCCCTTCCTTGAGGCAGATCGCTTGCCCAGAGTCCCAGCTCCTCCGCGTCTCCTGTGTTTCAGGTCTCTTCTGGAGTCTCCCTCAGAGGGACTGTCCAGACCACTCCGAGGTTCCGAAGAGCACACCAGCACTACTGCTTTTCCTCTGCGTACTTTTAAACAGCACGTCTACCCATTATTTGTAAGTGTTCTCCCCACCAAGAACTTAGTATCTCCAAAGGCAGGGCGTCCTAACTTTTCTCCGTGCCTTTTTCCGACAATTATGTCTAGCACCCAGTATGGAACTCGGGTGTATTTATGTAGCTCAGCGTGCGCTTACTCTGCGTGAAGCCCGTGAGTTTCATCTCTAACACCTGCCTTCGAATACACTATGCCCACCTTCCGTAATGGAGGTAGGCATTTTCTCTGGGTTGATAGCACCATCAGCCATCACATCTGAGCCGTGAAAATGCTGACCTAAACCTCTGGCTGTTTGATTATGTTCCAAAAACACCAAGTCCACGGGTGGAATCTGTTAATTGGGGCTCTTCACAACAGTAAAGTACTGCTTCAGTGCCAGTGTCTTCCTTAGCTGAAGCAGTAGTTTTGTTTTTCTAAGCAAGTGATTATCTGTGGTTTCGTTCAATGGCTGTTAAGTTACTAAATCATTAATGTGTCATGTATTTGTTTAGTTTCCAATTCAGCTAAAAGTAACATCTGCCCAAAGGGGTACCAATTATACTGTACTGATAATCACACCTATAATCTTACATTGCCTTAGTCTTTTTAGTAGTTGGGTCTGTAAGGCCTCACCGGAGCGCATCCCTGCCATACTTTTTAGTGAACTCTGTTGGAATAGGCATAGATACAAAAATAACATGGTTTCCCTACCAAATTCTGTCCATAATAGCTTTATGTACAGGGCAGTATGCTGCTGACATAGGATAGCTACTATTGGGATGGTCAGAACTTTCCTGTCTGCTGCCCAGAGCCAGCCACCAGTTGACAGCTCCAGCCACGGCATTGTCACACTGCATCATCTGTTTCCAAGAGAACTGATCACTGTAATTTACAAGTCTTGTCATTTATTCCAGCTTGCATCCACTCTGAAGGAGCATCCCATCTGTATAACCCAGTGGACTAGATGAGGGACTCTGTTCAGATCTAGGTCAACTTCTTTTCTCCTCCAAGAAGGATACCAAGAGCATTCCCTTTTAAGTCTCTTTTAAGTTAACACTAGTGTGTAAACATCTGCTATCAGAGAAACCCCACCTGTGACCTTGCTCGCATTTGTTCAAAACACATACTACAATTTGGAGTTGGTTTTCATTGAGACAACACCTTCTATAGTTCAGGCTGATTTACAGCTCCATAATATAGCTTGGAACTCTTGATTTTTCCGCCTCTGCCTCACAGTGCTGGAATTTTAGGCTACCAAGCAAAATTGAGGCCAGCCTGAGCTACATAAGGCCCTGTCTGAGAGAAAGACAGATGAGAGATCTAAACTTCTCCATTTACAAACCAGGCCTAAATTTCAGTTTCTTAAACAAAGGACTATTAGTCAACACCACCACAGACAGCAGGGGTGAGGGAGGGAGCACATACAAGGCCTGAATCCGCCCTACAGTATCTCAAAGCAATGACCAAATAAGTACAGTTCCTGCAAACCTCTCAAAACATGTCCCAAGATAGTAAAACTAACCTCAGCCAATCAAAAGTATACTAGTGTAACTGTTGCCTGCTTGACCAGTCACACTCAGGGTGACCTAACTGTTCCTGGAATATCCCTAGCTGTGCTTAAAGGGAGCTTGTGTGCTCCTCTCGGAGTGCCATTTTGTACAAATGGTTGACTCCGCATTCTGGTAAGTTCTGCAGAATAAACACTCTTTGTTTTTACATATTATTCGAGTCTGGAGTCTTCCTTCAGCAATTTGCAGATCCTTACCTTTGGGGGCTCATCCGGGATCACTGAGGACCCTCACCTCTACAGTAGAGCATTTTAGCGGAGTACATTTTGTACTCCACTGATTGATGAGTCTGGGTTGTCTGTGTCTGGTCTGCTGTCCAGACACAATCTGGAGGCCTAGGGAGGTAGGGCAGATGTGGCGTTAACTTCTTCCTAGAGGGGAGGGGTTCTGTTGGAACCCAAAGGCTCCGCTCTGGTGGAGCCAGAGAACTCCAGCCTGACTTTGGTTTTGATAGTCAATGACTGTTGCTCCTGTATGGCAGAGCCTGGTTGCAGAATAGGCCACTGTCTACAACATTCTAGTCTCTTTCCCAGACTCTGGTGAGTGTGTGTGTGTGTGTGTGTGTGTGTGTGTGTGTGTGTGTGTGTGTGTAAAACACAAATCTTAAAAGGTCTTATTAAAAAAAAAAAAAGACCTGGGGCCAGAAAACTGAGTGATCAGAGAAACAGACTGAAAGCCTTTGAGTCCTCACCCAAATAGATCTCAGCTGAACTGCTTAAAAGCCTCTACTTCCTGGTCCTCACGCCTTATATTCCTTTCTGCTTCCTGCCATTACTTCCTGGGATTACTTCCCAAGCAAAGACAAGAGATCTCAAGTGCTGGGATTAAAGGTGTGTACCACCACACCTGGCTCTGTTCCCTGTGTGGCCTTGAACTCACAGAGATCCACACAGATCTCTGCCTCCTGAGTGTTAGAATTAAAGGCGTGTGTGCCACCACTGTCTGGCCTCTATGTCTAATCTAGTAGCTGTTCTGTTCTCTAACCCCCAGATAAGTTTATTAGGGTACACTATTACAGTACACAATATATTGGGGTACACAAAATATCACCACGTGTGTGTTTTGTTCATCTTTTACTTTCTTGAAACATACTACCATGGGACAGTCAGCTCCACTCTTCTGGACCTGATCCAGTCACATTTCAAGGACTTCAAATACCAGGCAGAGAATCTGGGGCTGCTTGTACAGGCAGGGAAACTAACCATATTTTGCAGGAATGAATGGCCAGATGGCACCTTCCCCCCTCCCTACCATCTGTCAGGTTAAAGATATCATGTATGGAAAACCTGGGCATCCCGACTAGGTCGCATACATCACCACGTGACAGTATCTAGTGGAGAGACCCGTTTCTTGGTTGAAGCCCTTCCTGCCACTGGTCCCAACAGTCTTGCAGGTGAAAGAAGCAGAACGGCTGAAGGACCATAAGCCAGCAGTCCCACCCCCTTCTATATGAGGAGGACCTTGACCAGCCTCCCTATGCTCCAGTGCCACCCCCTCCACTAGTGCCTGCCCCTCCCCCCACAGAGAGCTGCTGCCAAACCAGGCCTGGGGCTGGAGGGGAGGGGCAGAAGGTGCGGTCAGTCGCCCTCACACCTGGTGCCAGACCATGAGACAGGCAGATCTGCTACAGTGGCCCTGCCTCTGTGGGCAACTGGGTCACCAAATCAGGCAGGTCATCAATACATGTCCCACATGCCCTTTGCTACTAGTGATTTGTACAATTGGAAGATGCAGAACCCCAAATTTTCTGAAAAACCATCTGCCTTAATAGACCTAGATTCTGTAATGATCACACATCATCCCATGTGGGATGACTGTCAGTCAGCAGCTTTTACAGTTGCTGTTCACAACTGAGGAGCAAGAGCATATCCTGGCTGCTGCCCGTAAAGTGGTTCCAGGGCCACATGGCCAGCCCACAGCTATTCAGGCCAATATTGATGAGGCATGACCCTTGACTGGCCCAGAATGGGATCACAACGGCCCACAGACAGGGAGCAGCTGAAGGTCTACCACCAGATTCTGATGGGGGTCTCCATGAGGTCTCAAGATGGCCCACAAATTTATCCAAGTTAGGACAGGTTGTTCAAGGTGAGGATGAGACTCCAAGAGCCATTCTGGAGTGGCTAATAGAGGCTTAGAGAACCTTAATTCCTTTCCACCTGAAATGGTTTAAAAACCTTTACTACAGCAAAGAACTTCTTTTTTGCATGTTTTCAAATAAGATATAATGAAAGTCATTAATATTAACAAACTTCATGCCCTTTTAAAAGTCTATCAAATAAATTCAACATTCAGTTTACACATCTTAAAATTATTTTTATTGAGTGAATTTTAACATTGCTTGTAGATGGTGCAGCTACCCCACACAGAAACAAAGCCATTGTGAATGCTGTTACACATCCTCTGTCACCTGGCATGTTTGCACGTGGAATATAGTTAAGTGTTTGACATCATAATCAAGCAAACAGCAGTGCATACTCTATTACTCAAAAAGACTTTATGCATTTCATTAAAAAAATCATTTTGCAAGTGGTTTCAGCTTTATCCACAATCTCATTTGACACATTCCATACTTCATGCTCTCAAAATAAAAAGTGGCCTAAAACTAAGATTTTTTTTTTTTTTTTTTTTTAGGTTACTGACATTAATGAATACCATTCAGGTCTATAGTATTAAAGTTTAACATTTTACATTATAAGCGACAATAAGTTACTGATAATCTGGTGACAAATTCCACTCAAACTAAATACATCCTGTTACATTCAAAAGACATTTTGTAAATTTTAATAAGCAATTTTGTATGCTGCAGTGCAAAAGAAGTAACACCTAATGTTTCCTGAGCTTTAGGAAATTAACGATTTTCGGACCACTACTCTCAATTTAAAATAGGCGGCTTAATATGCAAAGCCATGTCAAAACTATACAATTAAATTAGGTTTTTGAGAACTGAAAGGATTGGCCAGCTATGATGGCTTAGGGTAAAGAAAAAGTTTTCAAGCAGAAGTATTTACAGCTCTGAGGAGGGTACCTGCATCTGCCTGTAGAACAAAGGTCAGAGAACCCGATTACCAAGTGTCCCTTTCCTTTCAAAAACAGTACACTGAAAGACATTATGGTCAGTTATTTAGCATTAAATATTACCAACTTATATTACACATTTTAACATACCATCCCATAATGCCCAGTACAAAGGAATAAATGTGATAAGAGATGAAAATCAAAGAAATAAACATGCTTTAAGGAATGTTTTGAATTTGTGTGCATCAAGTGAGGATGACTTCTCATTAGAGCTCTGCACCCTCAAAACTACAGAGATCGAGTTTCTACTTCAATCTTTTCCTCTGCTTGTAGTACATCAGGGTCAACATGAACAACTGGAGGTCGGAGGATTACTTCAGGCCCTCCACCATAGATAGACTGCAGGAAATTCCATGTTTCTTCTGAAATTTGACCAGAGTCTGCTCCTAAAATTGTGTGTATGCAGAAAGAATGATGTTTACAAACATGAATGTTTATATTGCATAGATAAAAGTTACAATATGTAATGTTTTTAAAATTTCTAGAGATTCATATTCCTAGTTCCAACCAACAACTCTAAAACCTTCCCACAAATAACACACTGCTTTCTCACCCTTTGTTCTACTGTAAGCCTGAACATCCCTGAATTAGGTTAATAAAAAAATAACATGATGGCTGATTACTATTTCTATCAGTGAGACATCTCAGCAAGTAAGGGTTTCAATACTAATTAAAGCATGATGGTGCACACCTGTAATCCCCACACTTCGGAGGCAGAAGCAGGAGGATCACAAGTTAATGCTGCCACTCTTGGCTACATAGCACACTCAAGGCCAGTCTGGGGTACATGTTACAGAGAAAAAGCTGTGTGTGTTTATTAAACACTTACCTTGCTTGAGCATCACGTTACCACATTTAGTGACTGCAATTTTAGTGTTGTCGATAGGACCTGGGGGATCTAAGTCAAAAGGATAAAAGAATTATAAAATGCACACTTTCAAAGATATGCTGCAAGGAACTACATCATTTTATAGCTGAAATAATTGAGAACTACCAATATAATCAAGGTAGATGTTTTTTAACCAAATACCATCAATTTTAAGTATCTTCTCAGCTTTGGGGGTTTCATTTGACCCAAAACAACCAAGAAAGGTGAGAGGTTACTCAGCACCAAAATCTAACAGAAACAATTTCTTAACTGCTCATTTGGGAATTGCAGATCAAATATTTTTTAATGCTACAAAACAACAACCCCTTTATTAAAAAAAAAATCATATTCTCAGTTCCAAATTTGTTATTTAAACCAAAATCACTATAAAATGAAATATTCAAAAGCCTTTTTTTTCTGAACATGAAAGTCTAATACTTGTCCATCCTCAAAAGCTCCCAACAGGCACAAGGAAGAAAAATTACTAAAATCTTACAGAAAAGTAGACATATGGTTTTAATATCTGTGTGGTCTTTTGCTTTTGCACAATACATTGTTTAAGGAAAGAGGGCAGTCGGGGAGGACTAATAAGAAAATAATAAAAAGAATAATGCCATATATTTGAAAATGCCATAATTAAGTCCATCACTTTGTTTGCTAACTTGAAAAATAGACCAAAGGATTCAAATACATACTTCTTTTGCAATCAACTCAATATTTCAAGAATACTTTATTTTCAAATTATTAATAGTAGTAGTATTGAAATAGATTCTCACTATATAGTCCTGGCTGGCCTGAAACTGGCTATGTAGAAGAGGCTGGCCTGCCTCTGCCAACGCTAGGATTGAAGGCATGCACCACCATGCCTTCTACTCAAATTATCATACAATTATTTTTAAAAGTCCACATTGTGTTCCATGTATTGGATAAATTATAATTTACTCACCATCCTGTTGTACAGTATTTTAAGTTTTTTCTTTCTTTTTTGGGGGTGTGGTCTTTTTGAGATGAAGTCTGTCTCTTACACAGCACTTACTATGTGGACCAGGCCAGCTTTGAACTCACAAATAACCCCCTGCCTCTAAAGTTTTTCAGCATTAAGATTATTTTTATTTATGTAACTGTGTGTATGGGATGTCTGGGCCAGTGGAGACTAGAGAGTGCCAGATCTCCTGGAGCTGGAGTTACAGGTGATGAGCTGACTGATGGAGATGCTGAGAGAGAAACTCAGGTCCTCCAGAGGAGCAACAAGTGCTCTTAACTGCCAAGCCATCTCTCTAGCCACTGGTATTAAAATTAATGACAATTTTTGTTCAATTCTTTCATTCTTGCCATGAGTAATAATTATAAGCTCACAGCAATAAGACTACAAACTACAATATAAGTTCCCTGATGTCATGGGTCTTTTTTGTTCACTGGTATAATATCAAATATTCATAAAATTAATAAACAAAAAATGACTAAGAAACCATTTCAGTTAACCACTTACCTCCATCTTTACCCTTCACAAAACTCTCCCATTCTCTAAACCACTGCATACTGATACAATAAAAAGTAGCCGGAGAGTCCTCTTCTTGAAATGCTCTGTTGAGCTACAGAGAGAAAAAGTCAAGCACCTAGTATCTGGAACTTGCGATATTCTCCTCCAGCATCTAACAAGATAATTTCTCATACACACATGAGGTACCACTAAGACTGACACACTACGTTATCTTAGTTGTAAGAGACAGAGTGTAGTCTATCAATGAATGACTGGATTATGTGTCAAATATAACGAGCACATACAAAAGGGAAGCATAAAGAGCAGGTTAAGAGAAGATGGCTAAGGCAAAGGAGTCAATAAATACTTCATTCACCACAGCCAACTTAAAAAAGTAAAGACCAAATGGCTAGAAACATTGGTATTGAAAAAAGGTGCAAGTAACAGGGTCTCAAAAGAATAAAGCATATTTGGAATTTGTCTAATTACAGTGGCATTTCCTGTTGGGCAACAAAATGCCCTTGATATATACTAGAAAAGGACAGACATAGCCAAATTCAGATTGCTAGTTCTTTAAAACTTTTAAATTATGTTGGGAGTGGCATTCGCGCTCACACTAGTGATGCCAGTGCAAACATGTAGAGATCAGAAAACAACTTGTAGAACATGTAGAGATCAGTTCTCTCCTTGTCACTACATGAAACCAGGGTACTGAAGTCAGGTCATCCTGCTTGGCACCAAGGGCCTTTACCCACAGAACCATCTAAACAGACCTGTTTCTTTAACTGCATTTAATGAAAACCCTGTAACCTTGGAGGAGAGAAGTACAGATGGAGTTGGAGAGATAGCAGGAAGGTGTTGCTATGATCTAAATTGTATTCATACATACAAAACAATGATCATCCGCAAAGATTTGTTATGCTCTCCCTCAACTGCTTTCTGTTTGCTAGATAAGTATGTACCACTGAGCTACATCCCTAGTGCCATTTTTCTTTAAGCCAGTTTGATGTATCTCAGACTGGCCTCACTATGTAACCAAGGATGATCTTAAAGTTGTGATCCTCCTACCTCCCCAGTGCTAGGATTATACACAAGCACCACCATGCCAAGTTTACGCAGTTCTAGGGACTGAACCCAGTAGAGCGCTAAGGAAGCATTCCACTGCTACATACCTAGCCCCAAAGGTTCTCACTACTGGTTCAGAAGCACTCCCATGGTCTGACTTCATCCAGTTCCTTTTTTTCCATGTGTGATCACAGGACCTTAGTTATTCCCAGAAACCACCCTGGTACATTCCTGATTCTCAGGCTTCTGCAATAATCATACATACACACACACACACACACACACTTTTTACAACTGTTTATGTGACTGTCTCCCACATACCCTATAAGGCTTTTCTTTAACTCCACTCTAGACCTATCTTAATCACTTTAACTCCTCACACTCTCAAGCTCTTTAAAAACTCAACATTTTGTCCTTTCCAATAGCTTTTTTCAAAGGGAGGGGTTAAGAAAACATCTCATGTAGCCCAGGAGGCCTCGAAATCCAGACACCTCTGCTTCCACCTCCCAATGGCTGGATTACAGACATGTGCCACCATACCCAGCTGCTCATGACCCTTTAATATTTTCCAAATTCAAGTATGTTGAGTATGTCCCATGTTCCTGGGACACTCTGAAGCTACTTACAGAGGAACCATAATACAGGATTGTAGTGGGTAGCCATTCCAGCTTTGATCTGGAAGTTCCAACCCCCATTGAGACTCTGGCAACTGTCACGCCTACGAGGCGGGGCGAGGGGAGGCACCTGGAGACCCGAGATCTGGATAGGCGAGCACTCTCTCTGTTCCTGGACCCTGGACGGTGGAGGTTGACTGAGCAGAGCTCCAGAGAACACCGCTGGACTGCGATACACCTCCCCTAGACCCCGCAACCTACCTATCCCTTCATTTGTAAGTTACCCACTAAATAAATCTTTCTTTTAACTACATGGGGTGGCCTTAATAATTTCACCAATATCTGGCGCTCACGTGGGGCAAATTCCAAAGGCCTGGGTGGCTCCCACCCTCAGCCTCCTCCCCAGCTAGCAGGTACCTAAACCTGCCTGCAAAGTTCCATATAACCAGGGAACGCCTACATGGTTCCATTCTCGAAAAAGGGAGCAGCTAGTCCGGTCTCAGTTCCCTAGCTTAGCCCTGAGACCAGCAAAAAAACCGCTGCGAGGCATCCCCCTGTTCCCTGAGTGCCGGCTCCGGCTCCCACCATCTCCATTCCTGCAGTCAGCCAGGGTCGCCAGCAGGCCCTGCTTTGGAGCTGTACCAACACCACCTGCTGGCTGAAAAGTGCTACTACACTCCCCAAAACCACGAAAGGTAAGCAAGGCAAACAAGCGTATTGTTTCAAGTAAAAGTACTTGATAATTTTACACCTTAAAATTGACTAACAAATTTTGAGTAATTCTTGTAATATGGCTGACAACATTACCTCACAAGAATTTAAAAACCTTTCTGCTTGTATGATGAATGACATCTTCCTGGAAATATATGACCTTCCCAAGCCATATCTGGCCTGTACCATTTTGGCATTCATCATAATAATTCACAGTGTTCAAACACTGGTTTAATAACAAGGACAAAGATGAGTGAGTCATTGAGACTGATAAAGACTTTAAAAGATAGCAATGAAGGCTTACAGAAAAAGATTCTTTCTCTGGAATCTGCTGATCAGGATTTACAAAACAGGCTTGTACTGAAAACTGATCTTATTGATAATAAATGTGACTATTTAATGGACAGAACACTAACTCTCCAGACACTATATAAAGAAGAAAGATTATCATTAATGGATAAGATAAGGTCCATGGAATCATGTGTTTCTGAGGAACATAAAAATGATGATTCCATGAGAAATCTGGAGTCCCTTGCAAGAGAGGAGGTTCACTCCCTAGAACAGACCCTAGGTGCTCATTTGCGAGCCCTAGAAGAAACTCTCAGTAAACATAACAAGGGACCTAATAAGCAGAAGGTCAAGACCACAGAGGTTGTAACATCTCCAAATGGCTCTCATACAATGGTTTATCCTGCTATCATCCATGAGAAGCCAGCACATGACACACACCCCGAGCCATATATGACATATACATTACAACCAATTTCAACAAGGGACTTTAAAAATATAAAGGAAGCAGTAGTTACATATGGGATACACTCCACATACTCCATATAGCCAGCAGTTACAGTGGAAAAGCTTGAGAGAAGAGGCAAAAAAATTAGAACAACAAGGTAAACTCAGAGGTTTTGTGATCTCCCAAGATCAAATACTTGGTGAGGGATGTTTTGCTGATAGGAATGTACAAGCCACTTATGATGAGCATACAATATCCCTATGCTGTACAGCAGCTCTAAATGCTTGGGAAAAAATTCCAGAACCTGGAAAACCAACTGAGGTATACACAAAGATATTTCAGGGACCGCACGAACCCCTCCCCAATTTTTTACAAAGGCTGAACACAGCTATAACAAGAGCTGTATCAGATAAAGAATTAAGAAAAGTATTAACTGAGTCCTTGGCGTTCGACAATGCTAATGCAGAATGCAGAAGAATACTTACACCATTAAAGATCAGATCAGCACCTTTGGAAGAATGGATTCGGTATACTAATGGTGTTGAGTCTCTTAACTACAGTAATGAGGCCTGGATAGGAGAGACAAATCCCAGAGGTGAAAGAAGGCCCCATGGTACCAAATGTTTTAAATGTGGTACACCAGGTCATGTAAGTAAAAACTGTACATGGGGTACTCCTAGAAGTAATACTCCTTTTAGGAATAGCCTAAACAGGAGACCCCAACCCCCTCCTGGATTATGTAAAAGGTGTGGCAAAGGCCGACATTGGACCAGTGAGTGCAGATCAAAAATAGATATATGAGGCAACCCTTTACTGGCGGGAAACACCTCAGGGGGCCTCTTGCAGGCCCCCAAATCAAACATAGTACAAACATTCCCAGCCACTGTGGAAGAAATTCCTCTCCAGGACAACTGAATAAACCAATGCCTAATGTAAAAACCGATACTGCAATGGATGATAAAACAGCTCTGATATATGGATCACAGTTTACAAAGAACACTATAAAACAAGTATTTTGGCAGACTTCCATAAATGAACAAAGACCAAGGCTTAGAATTTGAATTAATGACCTGGTTCTGGAGGGCCTGGTAGACACAGGTGCAGATGTGACTATAATTACACCAAAATCATGGCATCCGAATTGGCCTCTTCAAGAGGTAGATGTCCAACTGTTAGGGATTGGCACCCTATCTCAGATAAAACAGAGTTCGAAATGGGTTGAATGCATAGGGCTAGAAGGACAGAGAGGAAGGTTGAAGCCATATGTAGCAAATGTAGCAGTAAATCTTTGGGGCCGAGATCTGTTACAACAGTGGAATACCCAGATTAAAATTCCTACACTCTCAGATAAGGAATACAGACAAATGTAGGTTTCTAGGAATAGTATCATAACTTGCTATAAAAAACAGTCACCAACCATTCAGACTGTTCAAAAACAGAGCACGAATGCTGCTGACCTCTCAGAAGTACCAACTGCCTCACCTTTAAAATGGCTAACAAATAAACCTGTCTGGGTTGGACAATGGCCTTTGACAAAAGAGAAGCTACAAGCTTTAGAACAGCTGGATCAAGAGCAGTTAAATGCTCAACACATTGAAGAATCTACCAGCCCTTGGAATTCTCCTGTATTTGTTATTTAAAAAGACAAGTCTGGTAATTGGAGAATGCTGACAGATCTGAGAGCTATTAATACAGTAATTCAGCCAACGGGCTCCCTATAGACTGGGATACCTTTGCCCTCTCTGCTACCCAAAGAATGGCCTATAATGGTTATTGACTTAAAATACTGTTTCTTTACCATACCCTTACAAGAAAATGATAGAGAAAAATTTGCCTTCACATTACCTAATTATAACAATTCTCAGTCAGTCAAGAGATATCAATGGAAGGTCCTCCCACAGGGAATGTTAAACAGCCCTACTTTGTGTCAATACTTTGTGCAGAAACCATTGGAGATAATTTGTGTAAAGTTTCCACAATCCATAATTTATCACTATATGGATGATATCCTATTAGCTGATCCAAAGTTAGATACATTAGAAAGCATGTATGAAGAAGTAAAAAGTTTTGCCTCACTGGAGACGGCAAATTGCTCCTGAAAAAATACAAAGAGGAGATTCTATTAATTACTTAGGATATAAGATAGAGCTACAAAAAATTAGACCCCAAAAGGTACAACTAAGGAAAGATCGATTGAAGACTCTTAATGATTTTCAAAAGTTATTAGGAAGCATTTCCAACTTACTGGGTATCATGGGAATACCCAAAGATGGACTACAAAATTTGGCTAATACTCTAGAAGGGGACAAAGAATTAAATAGTCCAAGAGAACTATCAGTCGAACCTGAGAAGGAATTGGCTCTAGTAGAAAAGACAATTTGAGAAGCACACGTGGATTATGTGGATCCAGAACTTAAATGCATTCTTGTCATATTCCCCTCCAGACATTCCCCCACAGGTATTTTGATACAGAGGGAAGATATTATATTGGAATGGATATTCTTACCGCGTAAACCAAATAAATTAAAGACTTATATAGAAAAGATCTCTGACTTGATTCAAAAAGGTAAATTAAGACTTCGCCAGTGGACAGGAATGGACCCAGCAGAAATTGTAGTACCTTTAACTAATGAGGAACATTCCACTATTCCCACTTTAGGGCAACTTATAAGCAATACTACTAAAGAGTCTGTTTTATAGGTTTTATGTGAATATAAGTTGTCATTTCTCTTGGGAGCAAGACTGCTTAGCGTCATAGGCTAAGTGTTAAATTTATTAAAACAAAACAAAACAAAAACAACCTACCAGGCTAGGTATATAGCTCTGTGGTAAATCATTTACCTAGCATTTTAATCTCTAGCACCACAAAACAAATAAAAAACAAACAAAACCTACCAGACTGTTACATCATTTAACATGTGGTCTTTTCAATTCCTGCCATGGAAGAAAGAGGCTCACAAGCCCCATGTCTAGCTAAGGAACTACTAACAACTGATGGATTCCAGGATAGAGAAAGCTTGCTTGCTTGCTTGCTTTCTTTTCTTTCTTTCTTTCTTTCTTTCTTTCTTTCTTTCTTTCTTTCTTTCTTTCTTTCTTTCTTTCCTTTATTTTCTTTCTTTCTTTCCTTTCCTTTTCTTTTTTTAAGATTTATTTATTATGTATACAGTATTCTGTTTGCATGTTTGCCTACACGCCAGAAGAGGGCATCAGATCTCATTACAGATGCTTGTAAGTTGCCATGTGTTTGCTGGGAGTTGAACTCAGAACCTCTGGAAGCCATCAATGCTCTGAACCTCTGATCCATCTCTCCAGCCCGAGAAAGTTTTCTTCTCTTTAAGCGCATTGTTCCCCAATAGGTAGACCATACCACAATGGAGAGCCCTACACCCATGAGCATATATATGAGAAGGAGAAATTGGAATCAGTGGGTTATTTTTTAAAAAGGGTTGGGTGGATGGTGGTGTATGCCTTTAATCCCAGTCTCAGGAGGTAAAGGCAGGCAGCTTTCTAAGAGTTCAAACCAGCCTGGTCCACATAGCAAATTCCAAGACAGCCAAGACCATATATTGAGTCCATGTGTTGAGAGAAAGAGAGAAAACAGATGAGGGGTAGGAGTGGGCCAGGGAGAAGCCTCATTGCCACCAGATTTCACTACATTGCTTCTGACTATGGAATTCATTTTACAGAAAGAAGAAAAAGGCTCACATCCATTAGGTTCATTGATCTTACCACATGCTACTACCCAAAAGCTGCTAGCCTATCAAAGACTCAATTTTTGTACCTGATAGCAAAAGCTTACAGGCTCCAGAGTATTCTTCGTAATGTGGTATATGTCCCCAAACTGGAAATGAGTCCCTTGTTTTCCCCATCACTAGAATTTACAATGCTAAACAGTGGGTAAAGATGTAGAAAACCCATTTGCAACTTCCTATACTGACACTCACAAAAACTTTGCTCCCTATTGCCAGAACTCTACCCTTTACTACCTTAAAGGGTTTAGTTCCACAGGGAAAAAGTAGTTTCAATGGGACTGGTCTGATACAGTCCTTGACTATACTGTGTTTTCCATGTCACTGACCCAAATGGGAAAGAGGAATTAAAGGTTCAAAATACTGGCTAAAATGATTAAGTTCAGGTATGGTGACTGCTTTACAAACCAGAATTATATGAATGACTATTCACAAGTGGAGCGAAGAAACTCAGATCCAGAAAACAAGTGATGTTAGGTCGGGGATGCTGGCACATTCCTTTAACCCCAGCACTTGGGAGGAAGAACCAAGCAGACTTCTGTGAGTTTGAAGGCAGCCTGGTCTACACAGCAAGTTCCAGGCCAGCCAAGACTACATAAAGACTTGTCTTAAACCAGGTGGTAGTAGCGAAGCCAGAGGCCAGCCTGGTCTACAGAGTGAGTTCAAGGACAGCCAGGGCTACACAGAAACCATGTCTTAAAAAACAACAACAAAAAGACCTTGTCTTGAAAAAATAGAAATGAAAGAGATTATACCCATTGCATTTGCTATAAAGTGTTACAATGATAAATGATCACAAACTCGGTAACTGAAAAGGGAAATTTGTTTTCTCACAGTTCTAGAGACAAGCATCCAACATCCAGGTGCTCAGAACACTGTTCCCTGGAGATCTAGAGAGACCCCACTTCTGCCTCCTTCACAGCTGGCTGCCTGTGGCTGTCACTTCAATCTACCCTCCATCCTTCCACAGCATGCTCTTCCTTCTCTGTGTGTCCTGAAAGGAACACTGACTGGATTTAGGTTCTACACAAACTTCTCAGGATGATGTCAACCCAAAATCCTACAAAAAGATTCTATTCAAGGTCACACTTGTCATTAAGGTCAGTTCACAAAAGGCACAAGATAGAAAATTCTTTTAGGATCCAAAATTCAATTGACTACAGATACTATTCAGTATTTCTACAATCTTCAAGCAGAGGTTAAAACTTAACCTTACAGAAATCTAACAACTAAGACTATTGAGAATTGAGGGTCCAGACCCTTCGAGAATGAAGGTGCAGGTCCCTTCAGCAATCAATAGCCATAATCAGCTGCAGCCTGAACAGACTACAGACAACTCTAATGAGGAAACATGCAATTTGGGGAATAAGATTTCAGGCCATGGCAAATACACAGAAGAGAGAAACGCAGCCACAGAAGAAGGGAACAGAACTGGAGAGAACAGAGCAGGGTCATCGCACTGTGCAGGCAGGACCTGACTCCCACTGAACTGGAGAGAACCAAGCAGGGTCATCGCACTGTGCAGGCAGGACCTGACTCCAACCGCACTGGAGAGAAACAAGCAGGGTCATCACACCATGTAGGCAGGACCTGACTCCCACTGAACTGGAGAGAACCAAGCAGGGTCATCGTGCTTTGCAGGCAGGACCTGACTCCCACTGAACTGGAGAGAACCAAGCAGGGTCATCGTGCTTTGCAGGCAGGACCTGACTCCCACTGCACTGGAGAGAACCAGCAGGCAGGACCTGACTCCCACTGCACTGGAGAGAACCCAGCAGGCAGGACCTGACTCCCACTGCACTGGAGAGAACCCAGCAGGGTCATTGCACCTTGCAGGCAGGACCTGACTCCCACTGCGGCTCTCTCTCACCCATCATTCGCTAACGACTGTGGGTAGCCATCTCTGTCTTACGTCATTTACAATTTGAAAGTGTAACTTATTTACCCGGATAAAGATTTCCAGTTCCGTTTTTCTTCGTTTTTCAATCTTCTCTGCCTCTATCTGGCAAGTGTGACAAATGTACAGGTGGTTGACAGCAGGCCCTCCTCCATACCTAAGCACAAAGTTAAGACTGAAAGTCACACCCCAGAAGAGGCCCATGTCCTAGGAAACTGTTTCTAGCTTTTTAATCAATGTTTAAATTGCCAGTTACAAATCAATCATGGGGCTGGCAAGATGGCTCAGTGGGTCTTAAAATAAGTTAAGCTCTGAGTTTGTTCCTCAGGACCCACATGAATCAGAACTGTCTCCTTCAAACTGTCATAGCATGAACGCATGTACACAAAATTACTTTTAAACAATAAGAAAAATTTAAAAAATAAATCCTACATAAATTCTCAAAGTAATATACGAAAAAAGTCACACAGGAACTCAACTTGTGTTTACAGGGCCGACAGCACTGTCAGTGTGCTGCCTCCCCTGCTGCACCTGCATTTCAACTCTCTTAGAGCTGCTTCTGCTTCAGTATGAGACGTGACAACAAAGTGAAAGTTCCAGGTTCAAAACTTAGCACAAAATATTCTTAGTTATGTAAGCAAATTTTAATCAAACGAAGTCTTTCCATACTCAAGTAAAAAGCACTTAGTGCATTTTTAGTATTTAATTTAAAATACTTAGTATGGAAAATAATATTTAAAAATTTTAAATTTGGGAATAAGAACATCTCTTTTAATAGTGTACAATTATGAGAAATTTTAGTATTGGGGAGATGTAACATCCTTTAAATAAGATACATAAAGTTATATACTACAGCACATCTTACAGATAATCATAAAAATTCCCATTATTTAGACTAGGGCCTAAAAGTCTTCCTGCTCATACTTTAAAATGAATAAAGGAATATTCTTCATAGGCATCAAATAACACACTGGGTATCTGTGACATAGCCCAACACTTTTGTAACTAGTCTCAGTTTGTTTTATGATACTATAATGTTGGATTCCAAGAACAAACCTGCTATAGAGGTTATCCCAGATATTCTGAGGCAGCATCAAAACTAAGTCTTCAATATAACTAGCTTTTCGTGGAGGAATACCTAAAAAACAATTTTAACAAGTGTACTTAATTTTTCACTCCTTAATTTCTTTATATGACTTTAAAGGGCTAACTTTTGCAGTGCTAAAGACTAAACCAAGAGCTTACTGAAGTAAGGCAAGCATTCTCTCACACATAAAGCCCCCTTTTTTTTTTTTTTTTTTTTTTTTTTTTGCTTTTTTTGAGACAGGGTTTCTTCATGTAGTCCTAGCTGTCCTGGAACTCTCTCTGTAGACCAGGCTGGACTCAAACTCATAGAGATCCACCTGCCTCTGCCTCTAGAGTGCTGGGATTAAAGGTGTGTGTCACCACCACCCAGCACATAAAGTCATTTTTAAAGGTGACTGGCCATTTCTCACACACACACACACACACACACCTCTCTTTTTTAGATAGGGTCTTACTCTGTAACCCAGCTTAGCCTCCAACTCACAGCAAGTCTTCTGCATCAGACTCTCAAATAGTGGGATTACAGGAGTATACCACCACGCCTGGCTTTCAATCACTGTTCTTAGATCTCTCCTTACAAAAGCAGAAGTAAAAAGCATTTTTGGTAACTATGCTTCCTAAAGATGAGCACAGTATACATCTTAAAATACACATTCAGGATTACTGATTGATTTGGCAGCACTAAAGTTTGAGACCAGGACCCTGTGCAAACCAAGCATGTGCTCAATCATTGACCAGCACCATCAGACTCAGAAATAATATGACTGTAGGTTTCTATCAACAATACAGGGTATTCTCACCCCTGTATTTTCATTACAAAAATAATTAACGATAGCAAATCTCCAACCATAAAGTTCAATCAATGTGTCCACACAAAGGTCTTACTTATTACTGCAGGAATAGACAGTAATAGCCCATCAATTTCACAAATCCCAAATATGCTTGCATACTTTAAAAGGCAGCTAGCTACTCATGAGAACTACAGATGCAGGTGGAGCTAAACACGCTGCACAGGAACGGCCCTCACCAGGAGAAGTGTCCAAGTGTCTGACTCTGGCATGAAACTAAAGCTTTCACAACACTGAAATAGTCTTTGGTATTCTAAAGTGAAACCTAGCACTCATTTCTGAAACAATAAGGAATCAAATAGACTCAGCTCCAGATGGTGATGAGCAATAAGGAGAAGAGGGAATTCTTGGCTCTTAACTAATTTGCAAATGATTTAACAGCAACCATCTAACACTGTTTAACATAACAGTACTCCTTACCTCCGTGAATACAGAGAAAGTCATTATTTGAAATAGGGCCAGGCTCAGCAAAGGTCTTGAATTTATTTAACCACTGTCGAGATATGTAAAACTGGAGGAGGCTGGGCTCCATCATGTTCAACAGGTTTGACACCCTTCGCCTCTCCTTCTGTGCCTCTTCACTGCTCTTCCTATCGAGGACAATGATTCACTGAAGTTAATACACATTCACTACGTTAAACAAACAGCATGACTCTTCTCCTCATTATTAGATGTAATATGCATGCTACTAATTACTACAGATCTTATCAGCCCTAAGGAATTCCAAGAGAAATATTTGTCCCACAGCTTGATACACTATACATTACCCTGGGGGTTAATACTGAATCCTAACTATGGGTATCCATGTAACAACTGGTACAAGGTAGGCATTCATTGTTAATAAGATCAAGTCAAGTAGCTAAGCTGAATTCTTTTTTTTTTTTTTTAAGATTTGATCATTTATTATGCATACAGTGCTCTGTCTGCATGTATCACTGCAGGCCAGAAGAGGGCACCAGAACTCATTATAGATGAATGTGAGCCACCACGTGGTTGCTGGGAATTGAACTCAGGACCTTTGGAAGAGCAGCCAGTGCTCTTAACCTCTGAGCCATCTCTCCAGCCCCGCTAAGCTGCATTCTTGGTTCCTGTTTCAGTATCTGGCATCTTCTTTTATAAGATACTGAAATATATCAAAGATTTTTATAGTAATACCTTTTTTACTATTGGATATCTAGAGAAGAAATTTGGTATTTAATTCCAACTTTATATACTTTTAAAAAACAACAACAACAAACAAACAAAAAAACTAATCCTGGGCCAGTAAGATGCTCAGCAGGTAAGTGTGCTTGCCACAAAATCAGAGGACCTGAGTTTAATCCCAGAACCCAAATGGTGGAGGAACCAATTCCTGGAGTTGTTCCCTGACCTCCACAAACAAACGTTAGTGCACACACACAGGCACATACATGCATACACACATAAATAAATAAATGCTAAAGAAAGAAATGAGGGGCTGGAGAGATGACTCAGCAGTTAAGGGCACTTGCTGTTCTTGCAGGGACCTGGGTTAGATTCCCAGAACCCACATGGTGGCTCACAACCATCTTACTCTGGTTACAGATGCCTCTTATAACCTCCTCTGGCATCAGGCACACATGTGGTGCACAGAGATACATACATACAAAATACCCATATACATAAAATAAATAAATTTAAGTGAACCTTTAAAAAAATAAGCGCTTAAAAAAAATCTAAAACAAAATATATCCTGTTGTGGAATAATCCTCTTGTACACTGTAAAGACTTGTCACTCAAATTAGTTTAATAAAAACGCTGACTGGCCAGGAACTAGGCAGAAGTATAGGTGGGGCAACCAAACTAAGAATGATGGAAAAGAGAAGGGCAGAGTCAGGAGTCATCAGTCAGATGCAGATGGAGCAGAAGATGAATGTGCCATGCTAATGAAGATACCACCACATAATAAGGAATATGGGTTAACTTAAGTGTAAGAGTTAGTTATAACATGCCTGAGCTATTGGCAGAGCATTTATAATTAATACAAGCCTATGTGGTAATTTGGGAAGCAACTGCTGGGTATTTGGAAGTTGCTGGCTGGACAGAAACTTACTACAATATCTTTTGCCTGTCTATCAATATCGCCGCCTTTTGCATCGGAGCAGAGACATCTCTGTATCAGCAGCTCTACAATATCTCGCTTCAAGACCCTGTCTCGAACTGAAATCTTGGATTTTCTGAACATAAGATCATTCTGTGAACAGCATCTTTATCTTACTCCTAGGAGTACATTTCTTATCCTCACTCATAAACCCTGAAAGTCTCAGAAGTGCAGATCCTACAAAGAGATGTTCTTCACAGTGTCACGACAGTTCCCCCATCACCTATAGAAAAGGACGTAGGCCTCAGCATTCTGTACAGTGGACTCTGAAACTTCAGTGACGCTCTGGTCATCAAATTCATACCACAGGTTATTTAAGTTGTTGCGGCAGTAGGCGATGTAGTGCCCACCTGTATCACAAGGAAAAGAGCTCGTTAGGGTGCTACATGTCACACCTACACAGCATCCGTGACCTCACTGGGCCATTCTGCACTCAGCACTACCACTGGAAGACAGAAGGGCAAGAACTTTAATCTTTTATTCTGCTCTTGAGACAAGGTCTCACTATTGTAGCCAGGTCGGTCATTAACTGACAATCCTCCCACCTCAGCTACCCAAGTGCTGCAAATACAAGTGTGCTCTGCCACACTCACCTTAGACCACGTAGCCCTGAAAACTTTGTACAAACCCACCCTGTTAAAGCTGTTAACATTTGCCCTTATAACTAATTTCTATTATTCTAAATATTCTAAGGAAGATATTTAGTGTCTTAAAACTTAACGTCACAAATGAACATAATAACTGTACATATTTATGGGGCAGAAGTTCATAATTAGGGCAACTAATGTAATTTTTACCTTAAACTTGGGAGAGTTTTTTGTTTGACAGTCTCTGCTACTCAGGCTGGCCCTGAACTGAGCTGGCATTCAATGTTTGCCAGTAAGATCAAGTTAGATAGCTAATCTGTATTCCTGGTACCTTTTTCAAGCAGCTGGCTTTTTTTTTTTTTTTTTTTTGGCCTTGAATTCCTAATCATCCTGCTTTGGCCACAAGTACTGCAATGAGAGGCGTGTGCCCCCACAACCAGCTGTTTTCCTAACCTTTATTATTCCCTTGCATGAAGTCTGTCATTTTTCTAATAAGAAGGACTAAAATCTGTTTTTAAATTTTTCTTCCCTTGGTCAAGCGGTACTTATTTGAGCAATCAACTCAGATACATTTTTTAAATCAAGATCAGATGTCAAGTCTTTGTACTCACTGCTCGCAGTCCCATGGTGACAGATGACGGAGAGGAGGTCATATGTCACGATCTGAACTGGGCTGTCCTTTGCAAGGAACGGCTGAAGGTCCAGGCCTTCCAGAGGGAAGGAAACATGGGTGCTGATTTTGGTAGAAAACATCAGTTCATGTCGAAATCTTTTAAGATGGATGCACAAAATCTAAAAGAGTGTAATTCAACATCCAAATTAATTATTAAAAAAGATTACAAGTGGTTAAAAAAGTACAATAAAGTTTTATTTTATAAACAAGAAAATTAAAAAATTATAGTAATTTAAATGTGCATTTTAAAATACTGTGTTTTGGTTTTTGGATTTTTTTTTTCCATTTTTATGAGACAAGGAAGGTCTCACTATATAGTCCTGGCTGGCCTGGAACTTGATTGCTATGCAGACCAGGCTGGCCTTAAACTCAGAGGGATTTGCATAGCCACAATGCCTGGGTCAGTTTATATTCTCAATAAAGGAGTCTATGAGATTTTTATATTATTTAAGTAGGAATGTTAAATGTCATCCTGAATTCTACCATGGGTCCAGATACACTTTCAATGTGGCAGTGAGCACGGCTCTTCCTAAGCTCAGTGCTACTGGTTTCTGATTGCACACTTCAGACCTGCAAGACCCTGCAGTGACTGATGACATGTTCAACAGCACACTGTAAAAGGTGTCTGTATATTCAACCCAGCCTCCTCAAATCAATCCTAAAGGAACGCATGGAAAATCACTACATGACAGCTCTATGCTTCAACCACGCTGAGCTTACCACAGCATAGGACATTAGTGCATTACCACATTTTATAAACGAATAAAAATGAAGTCATACCTCAGGAAACTTCTGTACTTTACAAAACTTTACTCCATTCCTCAACCTAAAGATAGAAAAAACAAACAAAAAAAACTAATCAATCTACAAAACATTTAATACATTCAAACGGACCACAGAAAATGCCAAGAGGTATCAGAGTACCAATAGTCCTGAGTTATGTTATATATATTTATACACTAAATATCCTTAACAATAAAATAGCACTTATCATAAAAATAACTAATATCAAGATAATAAAAAGTTAAAAGTCACTGCCAATGCTTTGATTTAAAAAAAGAAATTAGGGACTAGCGATGTGGTAGAACACTTGCCTAGGATACACACGCCTCAGGTTCCATCCCTGGCACTACAGGTCAAGCTGGCAGCACATGCCTATAGCCTCAGTACTCAGGAGGTGGGAGCTGGAAAACCAGACCTTCAAGGTCATCCTCAGCTACATGACAAGCTTGAGGCCAGCATGGGATACATGAGATCCTGCTTGTAAGACATGAGTACTAAATAAGCATGCTATTGTCTATACTTTTATAACATGCAGATACTAAGTAAAACTGCACAGTGCAAAATCAGTAGTTCAGGTTCATATATTTATTCTTTTTATTTTGTTTTGGAGACAAAGTCTCAAATTTATAATCCTATTTCAGTGCTGAGAATATCAGCATTTACCACACACCTGGCTTAAAAGCATTTATTCTTTTTTTTTGTTTTGTTTTGTTTTGTTTTTTGAGACAGGGTCACTCTACATAGCCCTGGCATTCCTATAACTCACTATGTAGACCAGGCTGGTCTTGAACGCAGAGATGAATCAGTCTCTGCTTCCTAAAAGCGGGGATTAAAGGCATGAGTTATCACACCTGGCCCATGACATAATATATAAATATCACACCTGGACTGGAAACCTTTATTCTTAAATGTTGGAGAAAAATTTGAGCCAAAGAGTGATTATTGTAATTAATCAATATGAATGTACACCTGTCAGATCTCCACTTGGGATCTGGGGTGAACTGGCTCTTCCCCCTCATCATGGTTTCTTCTACCTGGTAGTTTTGGCTTCACAAGGCGATACCTTTCTAGATTCAGTTTCTTTTCAGCTATCAGACAGGGCTTCCAGACAAAACAAGGAAAATCTTTCTACATGGGCAAGAGAGGTATTTATTTATTTTTACATTTATTGTCTAAACACTGTTCCACACCATTCTACCATAAAAGGGGCCAACAACTGAAGACTGAGATCTCTGTGTTGTTATGGGCAGTAGCTTCTTAGTCTGCATTAAGAGTCCAGCTTTAGGAGCTGAAGAAATGCTCAGCAGTTAAGAGCACTTGCTGCTCTTGCAGAGGACTCGGGCTCAGCTCCCAGTACCCACATTCCAATTTCAGGGAATCTGATGCCCTCTTCTGACCTCCATGGGCATTGGGCACATATTTGATGCAAATACACACAAGCAGGCAGAGTACTCACTCACATAAAATAAAAATTAAAGATTCCAGCTTTTCTTAGGAGTTTTTTCTATTACAGAGATTCAGGAAAATTTTCCAATTCCCTCTACATCAAAAATACTTTATCAAATCTCTGCTTTTCCTGATATCATCAAGAGGTGTTTACTTTTGTTTGTTGTGGTTGTTGACTTCTGGCTGGCCTAGAACACACTACCTAGACCAAGTTGTTGGGATTAAAAGGTAGTGCCGCCACACCCTGCCCGAAAAGAGACTTTTAAAAGTCAGTGATTACAGACAGAAAAGGAAGCTGGCAGTAGATGTGAACAAAAGAGGCTGAGCCATCCTGTTGTTCTGCCCCATAACAGCAGACCTCTCACTTCCTGAGTGCCACCGGTCACCATGCCAACTCACACACTCACTTCATTCCTCAGAATCCACACTTAATACCATCTCACATCAGACACTAACATTTCCCTTAAACGTATTTTACAAAATAACCAATCTTTCTTAGTGTTAGAAGAAGGCTTTCCAGCCTAGAGTTACCAGACACAGCATCGAGTATAACTCGAGTGTGCCCAGTTCAGATAACTAGGAAAAAGACAACCTAGGGAACTGAAAGCAATGTCAGTGTTACTTACTTTTTGCATTTTTCACAACTGTACATATTGTCACCTGCAAAGAGAACAGATCAGTCACTCATCTAATCACCAGCAAACTCCTCTGCAATCCCCGGTGTGCCCAGTGTGGACTTCACTGCCCGGGGACAGTGACTAACTCATGATGTCTTCTTCCCTACGACCAGCACCCTCCCTCTCCTTTCAGTCTGATGGACTTACTCAAGAAACAATCTCTTCATTTATTCACTAATCAGAATTTACTGCTCATCCTGCCATATGCCCAGCATGATGCTGGACACACAAGAAACATGTAGGACCTTCAATGAAGCTGAAGATGTAAAGACAATTCAAGACTCATCTTACATCCATTATCTTCATTGAGTTCCTCCTTCTCTGAATCACAGAACTTCAAAATGTGTCACTTGTATTAGAGAAATCTATATAAATTCCTTCAGGACATGACTTTTCTCATATTTCCACTGCCATGGAAGGTATCTCCATGCAAATATGAGCAAGTACTATTTAAGCTATCCAAAAATTCAGCATTAGATTCACTACAAAAACCAATCATGAATATGATTACATTTCTTACCTTTAAGTTCATCTCTGGCGAAGAAGGCAGCAAGACAATCTTGCAAGGTTACTACTGGACCCCAAAACCAGCTAGGGACACAGGAGACAACAAACCTGAAACATCGTTGACAGAAGAAAAAGAAGTGTTCTGCTAGTACAGCAGAAACATCAGGGTGGACAATCAGGCCAAGCAAAGAGAATAAATACGCACCTCTTCACATACTCCATGAAGAACGCTATCCACCCTTGTGGTGCGTACGCTTCCCCACACGACCCTGCCTTGACTATGGTCGGGTGACTCGAGGAGTGCAGCTTGGCAAGGTCTTCCTTGCCAGGAATCGGCAAGGACAGATCCTGAAAGGTCTCGAGGGTTACAGACACCTGCAAGTGTTTGGTTTTAACGGGACGGAAAGAATCCAGCACAGTTATTTATAAGATTAGATGTCTTCCAAAGATGAAAGCAAATTATTATAATAAGCAAATATAAACAACAAGCAAACCGCTTTTAGAATACTACAGACAGAAAAGATCCTGGCTTGCTTTGGACCAGGTGCTGTTCCAAATGTAATCTTCCTATAAGCCACTAGTATTTCTATGGATCAGAGACGTCACAGTGTTAAGAAGCACAGCAAATCCAGCCACCTGGCCACTGAAGACTGGTGTTCAGATTCTTTGGGCATGTGGGGAGGGTGGGGCACCCGGGACTGGGTCTTACTACATGCTACATCATCCGGGCTGTTCTCAAACACTGGGCCTCAAGTCATTCTCTCCCCTCAGCCTCCCAAGTACAGAAACTGCAGGCTGCAAACAGTCTGAGACGTTGTTTAAAAGGGGGTGAAGAGGAAACCAAACCTGACATCGACTGCACCTAAGAGCAGGGATGCATCATGGGAGATACATTGCTTCAGGCTACCATGAAGTGTAATTACCCCACACTAAGATGACTATGATGCCTTTGGCCATACAATCTCACTACATGACAGTCACATGCAGTCTGTCCTTAATGGCAGCACTACCTATACACTCTAAGTAAAAACATTTCTGGGTAATATACCGTCTATGTGTAAATGATCTGACTGAATGCCTGACATTTGACTTAACAACAATAATTGAAAACGTATTTCTCTCTTGTTCCTGAGACATTATTTCACATTCATTAACTATACTCATTCCTGCACTAAAGTAAAAAAACTAAGAAATTCCGAAGGATCAGGTGTTGGTAATTTTAGTTATATTAGTTATCACAATAATTTTAGTTTATGTTTGAGACAAGGTCTTGGGTCACTTTTTTTTTTTTTTAATTTGGCATTATCTTTATTATTGAAGCATTTATGTCATTTACAAGCTACCTACAAGGCCAAATATAAGAAATACACTTACTGCCTTCTGCTTGTAAACACAACAGTTTCCAGGCATACCTAATTTCATCAGCCTTGGGAGAAAAGCACTGTTAATTCTTGTTGCTAAGCAACGTCTCACTTTTCTATGTAACCAAAGCAGAGAGAGAACCCATGGTCCTTTACAAAGGACATGTCGTGCACCTTTACACCTAATATCAACGTATAATTGACATAAACACAAGAAATGTATGCATGGTCTGCAAAAGCAACAGTTTAATTCTCCAGACTTTTCAGGTTTTTAAAACTATCACTTGACAGAACTTTTCTGTGTGGTATGGTTCCCGCATACTCACCCTATCACAGGTCAGACACTGCACTGAACTAATGATTGTTCCATCAAATATGTCAGAAATCACACTCCTGTACTTCTTATGCTGCTTTTTTCTCTTTGGAGATGCAGAAGACTGAGCTAGAATTAACAACATTAAAAACAATCATTAGTTCCTTGAATATTTTTCTCTAAAATATTTTTGCATTGTCTTGGGATCTCATGGCCTCAAAGTCACTAGGACTCTGCGACCGATTCTGAACTCCTGGTCCCCCCTTCCATGACACTGGCTTAGAAGAGTGCTACCATGCCTGGCTTCCTCTAGAGTCTTTTCCTTTTTAAGATTTATTGATTTATTAATGTGTATGTTATGTGTCTGTGTGTCTGTGCATGTGGGTAGCCCTGGAAGCCAGAAAATGGCACTGATTCCCTGAGCTGGAGTCAGAAGCAGGAGACAGCTACCTGACATAACTGCTGGGTACTGGACCCTGCATACCATCCCAGCCACTGGGCCCTGCAGCATCTTTAACAGCAGAAATTACTCGGCCTGCAAGATGCTCAGCAGGTAGAAATGCTGATTCCAGTACAGCCTCAGGCCCGAGTTTGACCCCCAAGACCCACATGATCTAAGGAGAAAACCAGCCAGCTGTCCTCTAACCTCTGCAAGTATGCTGTGGCATGTGCACTCACACACATATGTGTGTCACGGGCTGGAGAGACGGCGCACTTGCTGCTCTTCCACAGGACCAGCACCAACATAAGGCACCTCATAACTGCCTGTAAGTCCAGCATGGGGCGATCCTACACCCTCTTCCGGCTCCCATAAGCACCCAAACATATATGGCGTGTATATACACAGAAAAACACAAATACATGAACAATAAAAAAAAATGAATCCTTAAAAACTCATTACTTAAAGAAATCAATCAAAACTCAAATAAGGCTTAAGCTGGCTTTAAATTATTTGTGATTCTTGGCCACATAAAATATACATGAGGAATATGAAATTAGTTAATTTTATAAACAATCTGAAATTAGTTAATATTACACAGCATAACAACCTACTCATTTGTTCCATGTGTAAATGAGGAGCTAGCCCCATCACTGGGATATTTATGCTCAACAGGTCAGAGGAAGAAGAAGTTGGGAGGGGCAGGGTAAAGATGGAAGGATAAAGCAGGAGGGCCCAGCCCACACCTTGCTCCTTCCAACAGTCCCAGCTGCACTTGCTTGTTTTGCAGTAGGGCTCATATGAAGAAAGGATTCTGTTAGTGAGGTCTGTTATATATATTCTTCTGGATATAGGTTCTTTGTCAACCTACAAATATTTATTTCCAATCTTACCCTCCCCCTTTAAAAAAAAATCTTAACAAGCTTCTTTGCCAAGACATCTTAGTTCTTTTATAGATGGTGTCTTTGTTTTGTATGTGAGGCAAAGGGTCTATGCAGGTGAAGTATGGAGGTCAGAAGACAAACTGGTGACATCAGTTTCTTTCCTTTTATTGTGCGTCTGCAGATCAAACTCTGGTTATCATGCATATACAACAAGCACTGTTATCCACTGGTCCACCTCGCTGGCCCATGTTTTCAGGTCTACAAGAATGTCTTTAAGACCTTCAGCTATGTTTCTCTGTTCACTTGTTTGTTTGAGGCAGGTTTTCATTATGCAGCCCTGACTGTTCTAGAACCCTCTATTTAGACCATGCTGTCCTTGAATTCAATTCCACACAGATCAACCTTCCTCTGAGTGCAGGGAATAAAAGCATGCACTACCACATGGGTCCCTCTCTAGTTTCATATGTTAAAATGCTAGCAGGTGGTAATACAGAATGGTACATTCTGGAAGACGGGCAGCTTTGTACAGTGTTGAACATAAGATGAACATAATTTTGAACCCAGGAAATACAATCCTCAGACCTTATCTTTGATAAAGAAAAACTTAGGATCATACAAAAACTATACATAAGTGTTTACAGCAGTATTATTCATAATTGCCAAAAACTGTAAACAACCCAGAAATCCCTTGATGAGTGAATAAACAAGCAGTCGCTTGGTGATACCATTGAGACACAGGACCGTAAGGAAAAGAATTATTGCAGATGTGCAATAATGCAGCCAACTCTGAAATACATTATGCTACAGGATTTAAGAAAAGAAATAGGAAGGCTGTTTCATACGCCTCCATACCGTGTGGCATCATTTACAGGGCCCTCTGGGAAAAGGGCAAACAAGAGAAGGAGCAGACTTTAGGGGTCCATCAGGAACAGAGCATCAGTGTGTCAGGCCTTGGCGTAGGGTGACAATCTGATTATGAAATTGCAGGGCAGAATGGGTTAAAAGGCACAGGAAGAGACTTAAGGGGGCTAGAGATGCTCAGCAGGTAAGCACACTTGCTGCTCTTACAGAGGACCCAGGTTTGCCCAGCACTCAGATCACAGCTCACAACCATCCATGCTTCCAGCTGATCTGATGCTCTCTTCTAACTTCTGTGCTCCAAGAACACATGTGGTGCACATACATATATGTAGGCAAGAGACTCATACACATAAAATGTTAAAGTGAACTAAAGTATAAGAAAAAGTTTTAATGTAGAGAACCACAGACAAAAAAAGTTCTAATCGTCATTGTATAATTCTATCAATTTTAAGAGATTACCTACTTCCTAACACTCTATCAACATTAGGATCAGAGTCTAAACTAAGATATAAAGCAGAGGAACTGGAGAGGGAATTTCTACCTTTCTTGTGTGGAGGTGTCAATCCCGGCCACAGATTGCCTGACTTAGGAGGGCTTGCTGATAAACGTGGATTAACACTTTCATTTGATGGAAGAATCTGTGATGTAGACAGGTCATTCAAATGGACATCAGTGATATATTCTGTAATATTTAAATTTTTATTATTACCTTCAATTAAAATTATAAATGAAACTATTAAGTAAAGTCATATTCCATATGGTCAATCATGTTCATTAATATAGACTTCTTCATTTGATATATTGAAGACAGTACATGTTAACAAATGCCAAGTGTTTGCTAAGCAAAATAACAGTGATTTTTTTCCTACCTAGGCATTCAATTAATGTCTAACACATTACTGCTATCGTCGTCGGTTCAGATGAGTAGTGGTAATACAAAACCAAAGGTGATCATATCTCCCAAATTTAGTAAAATTTCTAAAAATCCACCCACAAGTTACAAAAAGAATTCTTTGAATTCTTTGTTTTCTTGATACAAGATCTCATGTAGCTCAGCCTGGCCTTGAACTCTACGTAGCCCAAGTTGAGGTCATCCTTCACCTCCCAAAAGCTGGGACTAAAGGTATGCACTGCCATGTCTGTAAGACATTTTTTCAAATTATATGTGTCTGTGTCTCTGTGTGAAGAGTACACTTGTACATGGAGATGCTACTGGAGGCTAGGAGAGCTGGAGACGGAGACAGCTGGGAGCCACCCAGTAAGGGTGCTGGGAGCCAAAGCTGGGTCCTCTGCAAAAGCGGCAGAGGCTCTGAAGTGTTGACCCATCTGTGTAGATCTTCCCACTTCGTTTTTATTTAACGGAGAGAGAAACCAAGACTTTAAAAAATGCTAAACATGTGCTCTATCACTGAGCCATGCTCCCTCAGCCCAAGTGGATGAAAGGATTATTGTCCCAAATAAACTTGGTAATCAAAACCAAACAAGACATGTAGGCGTTGGGAGCTGGAGAGACGGCTCAGTGCACACAAGCACTTAGTGCTCGTACAGAGGACAGAGGTTCAGTTCCCAGCACCCACCTGGCAGCTCACAACTGCCTATTACTCCAATCCTAAGAGATCATATGCCCAGCTCAGGCCTCTGTGGGATCCTGCACACATTAGGGGTGCAACAACTCATGCATGTAAACACACAGACACATAAATAATCTTTTAAAAAAATGCTGGTATAAATTAATCATACTTATTCTTACTGTGATAAAAATGAGATTTAGAGATTTATCTCTCAGGAACCTCTCTCTTCAGAACTTAACTGTAAGAGGAATCAAGTGAGCTAGATCTCATGACTGCTACTCCAACAGTGTTGTGAGCCTCAGTGCCTAGCCTATCTTCCAGCACATGGCACTGTGTAACTGTGCAAATGAACAGACAGAGGGAAAACTGTTGATAAAGAATCAACCACGGGGTTGGAGAGAGGTTCGGCCATTAAGAGCACTTGCTGCTCTTGCAGAGAATCCAGGTTCAGTTCCCAGAATCCAAATGGTGGAGGCTCACAACCATCCATAACTCCAGTTCCAGGGAATCCCACACCCTCTTCTGGCTTCATTGGGCACCAGGCACACATGTAGTGCACATGCACATGCAGTCAAAACACTCATACACAAAAAATAAATATAAATTTAATTTAAAAAAAAAAAAACATGTCAAACATGACTAAAGAAGACAGCAAAATACTGGTGGTGAAAGCCTTGTTATAGGAGCAGCTAAAGGCTTCAGGGGTTAGTGAGTAAGTATTTTAGGTTTTGTGCATTACATGGTCTAGGTCATAGTTTTTCACCCAGAATGTAAAACAGAATGCTCAGACCTACTTTAGTTCATTATCTTCTTACTATGTGCTAAGAACAAGCCCACAAGCAAGCAATATAGGAGCAGTCTGTCCCTGGCTTATGCTTCCCTGTGGCTTCTGACAGGAAGTCTGGTTATCAGAACTGACACTCAGGCATTTACTGACTAAAGAACTTTCTACCCACAGTGAGTCTGTAAAGAGCCTAAGCACTCGTGGGCTTCCCAGTTGGAAGGCACAAGGCAGTCTTCCTAAGCTAAGGGAATATCCAAGAAAGAGCTTCACCTGCTGACTGGTCCTCTCCAGTACTTACAGAGATAAACTAGTGCACTCATTTAACCTAACTGACTGGTCCTCTCCAGTAGTTACAGAGATAGACTTGATGTTATTCTTGACCACTGAGTCACATCATCTGATTTCCTAATCATCAAATTTTACAGAATTTATAGTAGTCAATACCACATCAAGATAAGTTAGCTCTTAAAGAGATAAATATGGTATGTAAAGCAATTTAACTCGTGTCTTTCATTTGGGTATTTGCCCTGTCTCAAAGGAACACCATCCAATGTTATGATATAATATATCCTGACAAAGTTCATTTACATGTTGGCTATGTCTACAGTGAGAACCACTGGAATGTAATAACATGCATGATTAGAAAATTTGGATTGTGGAGAGATAGCTCAATGGTTAAGAGGACTGGCTGCCCTTCCAGAGGTCCTGAGTTCAATTCCCAGCAACCACATGGTGGCTCACAACCATCTATAATGCCCTCTTCTGGCAAGAAAAAAAAAAATTGGATTGTTTTTCTTTTTCTCAGAATCTCAACAGAAACAAGGGGACTAATTTTCTAGATTACTATGTGACCACATAAAGGGATTCTGATGAGCCCTTGCTTTAAAAATAAAAATTAAAAAAATGAATTCCTAAGTAAATGATCCACAAAATTATCTTTTTAGTTTCATAATTTTATGGTTTTAACACTTCAAACAGACAGCATTAAACTGCAAGTCTATTAATTAAAGATCACAAAAGGAAGCCAGGTGTGGTAGCACTCGCCTTTAGTCTCAGCATTCAAGAGGCAGAGGCAGGCGGATGTGTTTAGATAGCCTGGTCTACATAGTAAGTTCCAGGCCAGCCTGGGCTACCCACTGAGATCCTGCTTTAAACATAAAGAAATAAGTTGTTCCAAAAGTAACGGTTAGTGAAGTGCTCACTCCTGCACAGGAAACACTATCATCTCCAATCCGATGACTAAATCGTCACCTGAGGCTCTGCCGTGTATTTCCACTTTGACAGTCTCCTGGCTGTTCCGGTCAGCCGTCTCACACACGGTGTCTCTGTCTTTGTCCAGTTCGACTTCGGAGTTCGCCCTATTGATCTTGTTGCACATCTTCTCTTTCTGCCAGTCCTTGGCCATCTCCAGGTCCTCCTCGTCCTGGATGAGCATTGTGGTCTCGTTGCTGTCTTCAGGAACGCCTTTGCAGCCAGTCTCATTGTCTGCTTTCTCGATGCTGCTGCTGCTGCTGCTGCAAGACTCGCACGACTGAAAATCCACATCCGACTGGCTCTTCTCCTCCTCCACAGTCTCCTCAGAAGCCAGGGTTTGCGGGTCTTCCTCTAGTTCCATGACCTGCTCCTTTAACTCCTCATGAAGCAGGTCCATTAAACAGCGGAGGAACTCCTGGGCATCCTACAGACCGACAACAAAGCCACTTGAGCGGTTTAGAGCGAATGCCCGTAGGGCCCTAGGGAGGATGAATGTGTGTGCCGTGTCACACTGAGTACGTCTGCAGCCCACACTGCATCCCAAAAGCGAGGCAAAGAAAGCAATGCTTTGAAATGAAATGGGGTCTACGGCCATACCACCCTGAACACGCCCAATCTCGTCTGATCTAAGAAGCTAAGCAGGGTCGGGCCTGGTTAGTACTTGGATGGGAGACCGCCTGGAATACCGGGTGCTGTAGGCTTAAAAAAAAATAAAATTTAAAAAAAAAAAAATTAAAATAAAAAAAAATGAAATGAAACAGGATGAAACAGAAAATAAGGATTCTCCTCAGGTGACAATCGGAATTCAGAAATATGTCCTAAAATAAAATATTATGTAAGATGGGTTTAAGTTAGAGCTTTTCCCATCCATGGACTGTGTCTTAAAGAAAAATTCTTTTTCAGTTAGTGGTGGCACACACCTTTAATCCCAGCACTTAGGAGGAAGTGGCAGGCGGATCTCTGTGAGTTCAAGGACGGCATGGTCTACGTAGTGAGTTCCAGGGCAGCCAGGGTTACACAGAGAAACCTTGTCTTGAAACACCAGAAAAAAAAAAGAAAGGAAGAAAGAAAGAAAACCTTCTTGATCAACCCTAAGAACTTGTTGACAATATGACTTTCTGAGCTGCAAAGATGCTTCAGCCAGGTAAGAGCATTTACCACACAAGCCAGACAACCCGATTCAATCCCCAGAGCCTGCTGTGGAAAGACAATCCACTTTACAAAGTTGCTCTCTGACCTTTACACAAGCGTTGGGCGTGTGCACACCCCCCCCACATACACACACGCACAAATAATTTTAAATAAAAAAATTTAAAAATACAAATTCCTGAGCTCCTAGTCACAGTACTAAATTATAATCTCTGGAGAGTCAGAAATTTACATGGGAAAAGTTAGTAGAAAATAAGTAATAGTTTGAGAAAAGAGAATGTGTGAGGACCTGCTATAAATACTCAAGGTACTACACTCTGCTGAAATAACCGAGCCTGCCCTAGGACAGACAATGAGAAAGCCCCCAGAAGGGAGAAGGTGCAGTGTGGTGACACTGGCCTGGCATCCAACAGGCACTGCACTCATTCACTGGATCCACAGAAATGCAAAAATAAACTAACAGCCCGCTGTGGTGGGGCACCTCTGGGTCCCAGCCCATGAGAGGTGGAGAGAAGAGGATCAGAGACCAAAGGTCATCTTCAGCTAATGGCAAGGTCAAGACCAGTCAGGGCTACAGGAGACCTGTCTCAAAAGCCCACACACGACAGACACAGAGGAGCAATCATCAAAAAGTAAACGGGGAAATAATCAAGTATGATAACATTCTCTACGTATTTGGACAGATGGTTCAGCAGTGAAGATGACTCGGGAAGAGTTCTTCCAGACGACCAGGCTCAGTTTCCAGCACCCACAAGGTATGGCTGACAGCCATCTGCAACCTGAGCTCCAGGAAATCTGCTGCCCTCTTCTGACCTCTGTAGGCACCAGGCACACGTGTTGAACATACAAACATACACACAGTAGAAACAGTCATACAAATAAAATAAATCCAAAAAAAAAAAAAAAAATGTAAGGCGTTTTTTAAAGGATAACTAACCTGCTGAGAATAGCCTCGAAAAGTTGGGTTTACAGTTTTAATTCCTTGGAACAGATTAGCAGGCACAACAGATCCGGGCCTGGAAAGGAAACAGTTTTAAACAGGTATTTTTGTAGTTTTTTTTAGAATTTTTATTACTCTCACAATGCACAGTACTTTTAAAAAGCACAACTTGTAAACAGTTCTAAAACAAAACTAACATAGTACATCAAATAATTACCAAGATGCTTAGCCCCAGGGCACAGCTAGCCTAGGCTGCCTGTTATGCCCAGTCTGGGAAGGAAGGCTTTGCTCCCAACTCTACATCTTAGTAACAGAGGCGCTGCAGCCACCTATCATCCGTCGACACTGGCACCAGCTCCTTCATCTGCATTCACTTTCACATGTAACACCTGACCTAGCCAAATCCCATTTCCACACTTTTTTTCAACCCTCCAAACAGGTCTGCATTCTTTCCATATTCATCATACTGGTTTTTAAAGGTAATTATGGTAAGTACATACCTGCTCTTGTGCCATAATTCTGTCATTAGTTTGAGATAACTTTTGCAAATTGCTGGCTTCTTATCTGTTCTAGCCAGTCCTCCACAATCAAGAAAGAAATGTGTCAAAGGTGGGCTAATTAAGAAAGAAAAAAATATATATCAGAGTGGAATCAAAGCTGAATTCCTATTCATTTCTAGCTGCTCAATGAATTGACAGCATGTTAACCTCTATCTGTTAACCTTTGCTCTCTTTTACAGTCTGATATTCATTCCTTGATATCATTAGTAAGTTCAACCACTCATGTTTAGATCCACAAATCAGAGTCCTCTACCCTGCCCAATTCAGGGAACGGCTATCAGTTTTGTCTCAGTAGCATCTGTCACCTGTGAGCCCCCTCATGGCGTCTTTCATTTATTTATTTACTTATATTCTTTCTTTTTTAAATGTATTCTTCTCTCCTCTATCACATCTGGACCACAGTGTTCCCTCCATCCTCCTCCCAGTACTTCCTCGCAAACCCCCCTTTTCCCCAGATCCACTCCTTCCGCACTTCCCTTAAGAGCAGGCCTCCCGGGGATATCAACCAAACACAGCTGTCTTAGTCAGGGTTTCTGCTGCTGTGACAAAACACCGTGACCCAAAAGCAGGTTGGGGAGGAAAGGGTCTCACTAAAGTGAGACTTTGCTTTGCTGGGATACTTGATGCCGCTGGGCTAGAGCCAAGAAATTAGTGGTGATTAAGAAGAGACCAGCATCACTGAGGTGACATCTGGGAAGTGTTTCCTGAGAGCACAGAGAAGCTGTGTTCCAGAGGTGGCCAAGGTGGTACCTCATGCTGGCAGCCAGACGTGATGTGTAGGAGTCACCCAGGTGATACTGGTTCTGCCAGCACAAAGGGATCATGGAGAGCTGCTGAGGCTTGGCAACATGAGGAGAGCCTATGAGAGGCTATCGGTGAAAGCGCAGCCCAGTTGCAGCAGAAGACCCAGTGTTTTGGAGACCCCAGAACCATGGAATGACCACAAGAGCAGTAGCAGTGGAGTGGAACCAGCTGGGGCCTAGAAGACGAGCTGTGTGTGCTGCAGAGGGCGGAGCCAGAGACGTGACCCAAGTCCTCTGGAGGAGCCCAGAAGATGGTGAAAAAATCCCAGATAATTGGACACTGAGTTACTTAAATTGTTGGAGTTCGGTTTTGCTTGGTTCAGATTGTGACTGTGCCCTAGTTCTTCTCTCTTAAAGAGAGCATTTCATGTATTTTTATTTTACTGGAGACCACAATTGAGAGCTTTGAATTTTAAAAGAAATTGGCTATTTTAAAAGAACTGAAATTTCAATGTGAGATCTTGGGATGAATAAGAAAGGAAGGGTTGTGGCTGAATAGTGATGTGTTTGTGTGTCAGGCTGACAAGGGGTCAGTTGTGCTGGCTGGTTTTGTGTCAACGTGACACAAGCTACAGTCATCAGCGAGGGAGGAAACTCAGTTGAGGAACCGCCCCCATGAGATCCACCTGAAAGGCATTTTCTCAGTTAGTGATCAGTGGGGGAGGGCCCAGCCCAGGGTGGGTGGGGCCATCCCTCAGCTGGAGTCCTGGGTTCTGTAAGAAAGCAGGCTGAGCAAGCCATGATGAGCAAGCCAGTAAGCAGCACTCCTCCATGGCCTCTGCATCAGCTCCTGCCTCCAGGATCCTGCCCAGTTTGAGTTCCTGTCCTGACTTCCTTTGGTGATGAACAGCAATGTGGAAGTGTAAACTGAATAAACCTCTTCCTCCTCCACTTGCTTTTTGGTCATGGTGTTTCATCACAGCAGTAGAAACCCTAAGACAATGGTGTAACGGTTACAGTAAGATTAGGCGCACTCTCTCAAACCCAGGATGGACGGGAGGTTACAGTAAGACTAGGTGCACACTCTCAAACCCAGGATGGACGGGGCAACCCAGCAGAGGACCTAGGTCAGGTCTACACAGGTTCCCTGACGGCCCCTTCAGTCTCTGTGAACCCCGGAGCCCTCGTTAGTTGATTCCATGGGTTTTCTTGTGATGTCCTTGACCCCTGTCGCCCACAATCCTCTCCTCCCCCTTCTGCAGGATTCCCTGAGCTCCACCTAATGTTGGCTGTGGGTCTGCATCTGTTTCCATCGGTTGCTGGATGATGCCTCTCTGATGATGATTAATTATGCTAGCCTCCGGCCTACAAGTATAGCAGACTATTATTAAGAATCATTTTGTTAAGCCAGGTGGTGGTGACGCACACCTTTAATCCCAGTACTCGGGAGGCAGAGCCAGCGGATCTCCGTTAGTTCAAGGCCAGCCTGGTCTACAGAGTGAGAGCCAGCACAGGCTCCAAAGCTATACATTTTGTTGCTTGTTTCTGCACAAGGTCTCTGGCTGCAAGCCTCTGGTTCCCGGCCCTCCAGGCAGTGTCAGTCTGGAGTTGCTCCAGTCACTGGCTGGCCACTCCACACGTTCTGCGCCACCTTTACCAGCACATCTTTCAAGCAGGACAAATTGTAGGTCAAAGGTTTTGTGGCTGGCTTGGTGTCCCAATCCCTCTACTGGAAGCCTTGCCTGGTTACAGAAGATGGCTGGTTCAGGCTCTGTGTTCCCCGTTACTAGGAGACTTCACTAGGGTCACTCTCATAGATTCCTGGAAGTTTCCATTGTGTAGGTTTCTACCTCACCCCCGAAGTGATTTCTCTTGGTACTCACTCCATCCTTCCCCTCCCCCCCCACATCATCCCTTCTGTTCCCATCCCCACCTGCCTCCAGGTCACCACATAAAATCTCTTCTACTTCCCCTTCCCAGGGAGATCCATGTGCCTCCCACCCCTTGTTACTTAGCCTCTCTGGGTCTGTGGACTGTAGCATGGTTATCCTTAACAGCTAATATCCACTTACAAGTGAGTACACACCATGTTTGTCTTTCTGGGTCTGGGTTACCACACTCAGGATGATTTTTTTCCCTAGTTCCAGCCATTTGCCTGCAAATTTCATGTCACTTTTTTCTATAGCTAAGTAACTGTGTAAATGTACCACACTTTCTTTATTCATTCGTCAGTTGAGGGTTATCTAAGTTATTTCCAGTTTCTAGCTGTTATGAATGAAGCTGCTGTGAACACAGTTGAGCAAGCGTCCTTGTAGTAAGATGGAGCTTCCTTTGGGATATGCCCAGGAGTGGTAAAGCTGAGTCTTGAGGTATATCAATTCCAATTTTCTGAGAAACTGCTATATTGATTTCCATAGTGGCTGTATAAGTTTGCACTCCCACCAGCAATGGAGTATTTCCTTTGTTCCACATCCTCACCAGCATGAGCTGTCACTTGTGTTTCTGATCTTAGCCATTCTGACAGTGGTAAGATGGAATCTCAGAGTCATTTTGGTTGGCATTTCCCTGATGGCTAAGGATGTTGAACATTGCTTTAACTGTTTCTCAGCCATTTGAGATTCCTCTAGTGAGAATCCTCTGTTTAGATCTGTAATCCACTTTTGTTTGTTTGTTTGTTTCAAGACAGGGTTTCTCTGTGTTGTTTTGGTGCCTGTCCTAGATCTTGCTCTACAGACCAGGCTGGCCTTGAACTCACAGAGATCCTCCTGGCTCTGCCTCCCGAGTGCTGGGGATTAAAGGCGTGCACCACCACCACCTGGCTTGTAATCCACTTTTTTATTGGATTATCTAGGGTTTGGGGTTTTTTTGGATTATTTAGTTTCTTGAGTTCATTATGTATTTTGGAAATCTTACCAATGGGACTGGTAAAAATCTTTCCCATTCTGTAGGCTGCTGCTTTGTCCTTTTGGTGGTGTACTTTGCCTTACAGAAACTTTTCAGTTTCATGAGGCCCCGTTTATTAACTGTTGATCTCAGTGCCTGTAAGATTGGCGTTCTGTTCGGGAAGTTGTCTTCTTTGCCAATGCATTCGAGGCTGTCTCCCACTTTCTCTTCTATCAGGTTCAGTGTAACTGGGTTTATGTTGAGGACTTTCATCCACTTGGACTTGAGTTTTGTACAGGGTGATAGATACAGATCTATTTGTGTTCTGCTACATGCCGACATCCAGTTAGACCAGCACCACTTGTTGAAGATGCTGTCTTTTATCCATTGTATATTTCTGCCTTCTTTATTAAAAATCAGGTTCTCACAGGTGTATGGATTTACATCTGCATCTTTGATTTAATTCCATGATCAACCTATATGTTTTTATGCTAATATCATGTGGTTTTTATTACTATAACTGTGAATTAGAGCTTGAAATCAGGGATGGTGATACCTCTGGAAGTTCTTTAATGTACAGGATTGTTTTAGCTATCCTGGACTTTTTGTTTTTCCATATAAAGCTGAGTATTGTTCATTCAAGGTCAAGGTCTTACTAGGTCACTCTGGCTAAGGAGACCAAGCCACTTGCCTCTGCCTTCTGAAGGCTGGGATAAAAGGTTTGAACCACAGCACCCAATCTCTTTTTAAATTTGTTTTTGTTTCTGTTTTTAGGAAGAGTCTTACAATTGGGTGTGGTGGCACAAACCTATAATTCCAGTGCTTAGAAGACAGGAGCAGGAGGAACACCAAGAGTTCAAGGCTAACTTGAGCTACAGAGAGTTCCTATCTGAGAAAACAAGGGAGGAAGGAGGCAGAAGGACTGAGCCAGGCCGAGGAGCCAGAAGAGATGGGAAAGAGGAAGAAAGGGTGGGAGGGGAGAGAGGCTGCTATGCAGCCGAGGCTGTCTTCAAACTCACGACCACTCGGCCACAGCCTCTTCCTGCTTACATAAGGCGCAGACATGCACCACGTTCAGCTGCCCTCGTTCCTAAACAAATCTCAGTCCGTGTATCTTTCTACTATCCCTCTCCCGCACACCATTTTTTTCTCAGTCTTCTTTCTGTTCTTCGGCACAGTGAGTCTCCTGGACTGATTCTTTGATTTTTCTTCTAAATACTCTCTTTCTTGGATCATTTTAAATCCCCACCAATACACCAGTGATGGCCAAATTCATATAACATTAGCCTTCAAACATCTAATCTCAACTGAATTTATATTAAATGCCCAAACTGACAGCTATCGTGACATTTTAAATTTAACTGCTCAAAATTTTACTTTCAAGTGAACCTGCTCTTCCAATAATCTCCTGCATCTTATTATCATCATCGTGTGTGCATGTGAAAGAGAGTAAGAAAGAGAAGACGGAGTCAGCAGATAAGAGACCCTGCTGCTCCTCCAGGACCCAGGTCCAACTCCTAGCACCAACATGGACCCTCACAGCCACCTCTGGCCCCAGTTCCTGGGGGTCCCATGCCCTTCGTCGTACTCTGAGCACTAGGCATGCACACGGTGCACCGACCAGCACACATGCAGGCAAAACACTCAGACACATGAAATAAAAAGCTCCTTCATCGTACGAGCCTGTTACTAAACTTCCTATCTCCTCCTTTCCCGTTTACTCTAACCGTATCCTAGCAACCATCTCCTAACAAATGTCCTTGCACTCCAAGATTGTACAAGACACCATTATTTCTTACCTAGATTGCTGCAAGCTTTCTATTTTTCCAAATTATACTTTTCCCTACAATCTCCTACAGCTCACTGTCCACATGGCAACCAGTGCTCTAAGACAGGCTACTTCACTACCCTGCAGGAAAAGGACTTTGGTGGTCTCTTACCACACCAAAGACTTCACTTTTGATGGGACTACACATGGAACTATGGAATCACTCCTCAATTCCTATGTCTGCCATACAGATTTTCTTCCAGGTTCTCAGTGTTAAGCTCTTTCCCAAGGCTGCTTACAAACTCAGGTTATGCTTTGACAATGCTGAAGTCAGTGGTTCTGAATTCTATCCTGACTCAATCCATCAACCTAAAAAGTAATAATCACCGATCTATATGCCACAAATAAGGAGGAAAATATAACCCCTCTAATTCAAGGTATTCTGTCTACAGACATATGTAAACACTTCCATAAGATTTCTAACCTAAAATGATCTCAGATAATTGTGAGCTCCTCGTCTTCTGTACATAAATACACTGCCAGAGATACCCAGTGGAGCAGCAGGCTTAAGGTCCTAAGTTTGAGGCCAAGCTCTGCAAAGAACAACACAAATACTTTGCCCAAGGACATATTCCTGGAAGTCTAAACCAGGATCATCTGTCTTAGAAAACTACAGGCATAAACTGGGTATGTTTACAGATGCCTGTAATCCCAGTACTTGAAAACTGGTGGGCTGGAGAGATGGCTCAGCGGTTAAGAGCACCGACTATTCTTCCAGAGGTCCTGAGTTTAATTCCCAGCAGCCACATGGTGGCTCACAACCATCTTTAATGAGATCTGGCGCCCTCTTCTGTGTACATAATAAATAAATAAACCTTTAATTAAAAAAAAAAAAAAAAAAAAAGGAAGGAAAACTGGTACAAAAGGATCAGGAATTCAAGGTTATCCTCAGCTATACAGTTCCAGGCCAGCCTGGGCTAAAATAAGACACGTTCAAAAGAAAACAAAATAATAAACTTAGTTGCATGCACAGCAACCCCACACCCAGGTTCACTACCTCCGGACTGCCGCAACAAGCTAAGCAAAATGTGTACTGGTCTCACTACTCACCAGTTGGAAAGAGCCTGGAGAGCTGCGTTCATGTAACAAGTGTTTCCAATGTTTTTCAGACCTGTAAGGCCTATGAGGAACAAATTAAGTCATCATTCAATAAGACATAAATGGCATAATTTTCTGGGTGTTTATTGAAAACAGCAACTTCAAATGTTAAAGCTATAGAAATGGGTTAAAAATAGCTCACTAGTAGGCATGTGCATACTGTGCACACAGCCCTGAACACACACACACACACATACACACACATACACACACACACACACACACACACACACACACACACACACACACACACGGGGAGGGTCCCCCCCCCCAGACAAGAAAGATTACTAACAAAACATGGAATACACGGCAACAGTCTGAATAACTCAGAGGCTATGCTCTTGAAAATCTTTCACCTTGCAAATTTGTAAACTTGAGATAAGTTCAAGGATTTGTTAATTTAAGCTCAAAAATCTGCACTTGAAAAAAAAAAAAAAACAAGAAAATAAAACCCTTTCCTACTGTTATGTAATGAAAAGTCATATTTTTTTTTTTTTTTTGGCTGAATTTATTTTGGGCAGGGGATGGTGGTGGTGGGTGCCTGGGAGGAGGAGATGACCAAGTTCTCACTATATAGCACTGGCTGTCCTAGAACTCACTATGTAGACCAGGCTGGCCTGCCTCTGCTTTCCAAGTGCTTGTATTAAAACTGTGTGCCACTACTCCTGGCTTAGGAATACATTTTTTAAAACAATTTGAGTTAAGATTACAATTTTCATTCCTACCAAAGCCCAAGTGGTTAGTTGGCCTGATGTTGATGCTAAACCTCCTAGCAGCTCCCCGCTTCCCAGGGGCTGTACTTTTTTATTTTATCTCATTATTTAAAGAGAAAACAGTCAGTGTGGATGTTAACTCAGAGGCAAAGCATGTACTCAACATTTTTGAGCCCCTGAGATCAAGTCCCAATACACACACACACACACACACACACACACACACACACACACACTGGCAAATATTTCCAAAAAGAATTAAAAGCTAGTCATGGTGGCTCATGCCTTTAATCCCAGCACTCAGGAGGCAGAGGCAAGTGGATCTTTGTGAGTTCAAGGTTAGCCTGGTCTACATAGCAAGTTCCAGGACAACCAGGGATATATAACAGAGAGACCTTATCTCAAAAGGCAAAGCAAAAACACAACAACCCTAAAAAAAATAAATATAATTCTAGGGCTAATAATGTAGCTCAGTGGAAAAGTGCTTGTCTAATATGTACATAACCCCTGGGTTCCAAGAACTAGCAGAAAATTCAAGGTTCCTATTAAAGACTCTAAGCCTTAAAAACATGGGAACACTGATGGAGCGTCTCACAATGAGTAGGGCAAAAGGTCCACTGGAAACCCCTGACGCTCTTTCCAAATGAATGCTGGCCCTTGAAAATGCTACTCTATGGTGGGTAGGAGGACAATCGAGTGGCTTAGGGCTGACCTCAGCCTCCTGAGTGCTTGGACTACAGGCTCCCCGTCTCGCTTCCCTTAGACGCCTGCTGAGGCTGTACCTTCCCATTCCCCAGAAACCCCTATCACTGGCTGAGAGCAAATGGCTCCCAAAAGGCAAGACTAGCAAAAGGCGGCATCCAGTTGTGAAACCAACACCGGACAAACCAAGTGTGCAGGGCCTGCGAACAAGAGTTCACGGGCCAAACCTCCGAATCTGTTCTGAACTCTCTTTCGATTTTGAACTTTCATGTGGAGCTTCCTAACGAGTGGCAATGCCACACAGGAGTCTTTACCTCTTGCCTTCAGCTCATCTTCTTCGTCCACTTCTATATCCAGATCTTCAAACACAGCAACCAGAGGGGTTTTCAAGGTTGTATTGCTGGGTATTTTAAAATCCTTAATAACGAAAAGGTATAACACACTTGAATAAATTCTTATAATATCAAAACACACTTTAATTTTACCTTACATGATATCTACACTGCACAACTGTGAAAAGGCATTACCTTAACAACAGAAACTGACCAGCATGGCGGCATGTGCTGGTGATCCCAGCACTCAAGAGGCAAAGCTAGTCCTGGCTGGTAGTAAGTTAGAGACCAGCCTGGGCCACATGAGACCCTGCCCAGAAACCAACCGTAACAGCAGGCTGGAAAGACGGCTTCGTGCTAAGAGCAAAATGACCCTAAGTTGATCCCCGCACCTACATCAGGTGGCTCTAAACTACCTGTACTCCAGCTCTTGGGGGTCCGACACCTCTTCTGGACTCCTATGGCATCTGCACTTACACGTGTACACACCCTCACATGGACACACACCCAAATAATTTAAAAAATTTAAAAAAAGTAAACATAACAATGATAAAGATAGAGCCCTAAAAATTTATGAAATGGCAATTATTATAAAATTTACATTTATATTTGGTAGAAAACAAGTATCTACAAAAACATGTCTTTTTATTTTTAATTATGTATTCGTAGATCTATGTGAGCATATGTACATGTGAGTACAGCTGCAGAGAAGCCAGATCCCCTGGAGCTGGAGTTACAGGCAGTTTTGAGTCACCCAGGATAGGTGCTATGAACCAAACTCAAGTCCTCTGCAAGAGCAGTATGCGCTCTTAACCAGGGGCACTTTTCCAGTCCCCAAAAAACAATTTATAAATGGCACTACCGAATTTAAGCTCAAGAATTAATTTTACATAAATTAGTGACATGCTTTGTCTGTTCTGGTCTCTGTAACTTCTACAGATACAAAGGATGCAACAGCTGAGTCCATCCACAGACCCACTGTTTGCCTGGCGCTGGAGTGCTTGTCATACAACATGTAACAACACACAGAGCACAGACTTCTGTAAACAAGAGTCATCCATCTTTGCAAACTTGCTTGTTAAATCTCTTGGCCCAACGAAGAAAGTTAATACTGGTGCTAAGTTTCAGCGTCTCTACTAGTTTTCAGTGTTAACAGCAAGTAACAGGCTGCCAAGGGAGAAAACAGGAAAGGGGCTATATTCGCACCAGCTGCTGAGGAGTCCTACCCTCTTCCTAGATTCAGGTGTGCAGAAAAAAAGACATATTTACAAAAAGCTGTATGGAAACTTACTACTTTGTAAGCTAATTAAAAAAAAATTTTTAACGAACTTGAACACAGGCACTCTGCACGAGTTATTAATGAAAACCTCGTACCTGGCAGAGGATATCCCTTTCAAACTTTTCTTAAACAGATTTTGTAATTCTTAGGTGTTTTCCACTTCAAATTCCACCCTCACCTCCCATCCATTCTATGCTAAAAGAGAACAAAGCGAGGCATGAGTGCTTCATCAGGGCCCAGCACACGAACTCTGAAAGCACAACTAAGGTGCACAGGCTTGCTCTGTAAATCCCGGCTGCGTGACAAACTCTGACAGCACAACTAAGGTGCACAGGCTTGCTCTGTAAATCCCTGCTGCGTGACAAACTCTGAAATGATTTCCTGAGCACACATTATCTAAGCTCCGATTACCTGGACACTGTTCTCTTGTGGTTGCTGAGGTTGTCTTACGTGAGGCAATGGAGGAGGAGTTCCTAATTTTCTATCCAAAAACACTTCTTTGCTGCAGGCATAACACCATACTCGAAGAGTGGTGAGGTTCACAGTCAGATGATGCTTTGTCTCCTACACAGTTCACAGGAGGGAAAAGGGAGCTGCCATTAAATATCCTTGAAAATGCTTCTGCAAAGGAAGTCCTCGTGTCCTGAGTAGCAAATCTACTCAGAAGATCTAATCTAGAGCACACACATACACACATCCAACACTGTAGAGACTAACTGTAAGATCTTACATGGTAACACCACCTAACTACTCTACAGTTACTCTAGCATCTGTTTCCTCTCATTCATAAGACAAAGATAAACACAACAGTGGAAAGCTCGTCAGTTCTGCAATTAACAGACAAGAATAGAAGGAAATGGTGAGCAAGCCAGTCCAATGACACTCCTATAAACCATAGCAGCCAAATGATCATGTGTTCAAGGTCAAACTCCACTACATAGAAAACCTAAGCCCAGCCTGGACTACATGGGGTTTTTTTCAGGGAGTTGGGGAGTGTTTATTTGTTTTAATCCAGGAAAATGGAACTGCAAAAGAACACACATTATTTAAGTGGAAGCAAAACAGAACTCAAGCAATAGTAAAAATAAGCTCTCAGACTAGTTGATAGCCTTTCCCAAAGGGAGCTCTGTGTGAGGGCTTAGCCCTACGAAATATACAAGATAGGACTGTCTAATGTCTCAGTTTACTAAGGGAGGGCTTTAGAAAATGCACAGGGGAGGAAAGTGTGTATAATGCCGCCTTAGGGTTTCAAATATTTGAGCTTAGTTCAACCTCATGAGGAAACTTGGTTGAGACTAGTTGCTGCAGATTATCAATGGGCATCTTAAGATAGCATTCGTTAGAGAAACTTGGAGTTCAGACTGGAAGAGCTACCTAACACTACTGAAGATTCATGTCAGAGTCCCATGGGCAGCGCCACACAACTGGAGCAGTGTAGGAGGGCCCTCCAGTCAGAGCGGTGTGGAGAGCAAGCACAGGGCAGGAGGCGGAACACAAGGCAGGGAGCCAGGCAGTCAATCCAGGGAAGGACAGGATCAGAAGACAGCGCAGCAGGAAAAGGCACCTGGTACAAGCTTGACGATCTGAGTTCAAACCTACAGCCTACAGCGGAAGGTCAGAACCAGCTCCCAGAACTTGTCCTCTGACCTCCACGCATGCTGTGGCACACACATGCCTGACACATACACTAGTAAAAATTAATTAAATTTTAAAGCAAACAGAAACAGCCTCCATATCTATCTGATACTATACCTACAGCCTCCACACACGTCCATGTATACTTCTTTTATCAACACTCAACTACAGTCATGCATTAATACCAATCTTCTTACCAACCCCTGCCCCCCAACCTTTCACTGAGAATAAGCGAAGTTTGAGCTTACACATTTTCTAAAAAACAAAACCTCTAGGCTGGTATGGTGTCACACATCTGTAGTGTGACATTTAGGAGACCCAGGGAGGACTCCAAATTCTAGGACAGGCTAGGTGACACAGCTAGACCAGATCACAAACACCTCACAACTCCAGGCGCAACCTGAACTAATGTTATATTGACTCCCCTTTCCTTTAAGCTCTTCTGACAGTTTTCTTGCATGGCCAGGATTTAGCTCAGTGATAAAGTGCATGCTTGGCATCTGCACAGTCCTGGACCCAATTCCCAGTACCAACAATTGCCATGTATCCAATAATTATATACATACCTGTGAGTGTATGGTGCTGTGATCTACTTGGGATTCGCCACAACCAACATAGGAACACCTATTCTATAAATAAGAAGGAAAGTATTTTATCACAGATGCATTAAGTTTACAAATAGCATTACAATAATACTTACACTTAAGTTCTGATTTTATGTTTTAATTCAATGATTAAATTACTTTCCATAGTTAGATAATATAGCTAAAAGGTATCAAGCACAAAGACCAGACTAAGTATTTCAAAACTGGGTTATCTCACCTTCAATAAAAAGTGAGCATAAAAAATATCTGAGTAGTTTACTAAAGACTCTACAAGCATACTTAAATTAAAATCCATCCAGTTTGAACCTTAATTTTTTTGTTATTATGTTTTAAAAGTAAACTCACATAAAATTCTTGTATGCATCAAAAATTGTTATTAATATGTATAAATTTACAGTAGCAAACTTTTTAAGAAAAACATGTCTATGTATACCTCCAGGCATGCCCACAGATTGGGTCCTCGGACTCTGCAGTCCTGACAAGCACCCTAGGAAAGTAAACACAGGAGATGTTTGCTATGTTGGCAAAAACACAAACGGGTCCCTCTAACAACGTATATTTTTATATATGACACAGAGTACTCTACTAACTTACTCAAACACGTATTAAAGAGAAAAGTGAGTACAGTTTTTTAAGGACAATTACTATATAACTTACATGAGATTTTTGTATCAAATCCTCTTTTGTTATTTCACCAACTGAATCCAAATGTGGACAATGATTTCGAAAAGTCGTCATTTTCTTACAATTTTGTCCCTGTTTTTCAAAGTTTTCCAAATCAGGCAATACCTACAGGAAAAGTGACCCAAAATTAATTACAAAATGCTAACAAGCTAAAAAGGATTAAAGCAAAAAGAATGGTCGGATGCACCAAGGGCCTACGACTATCTAGCAAGAGGTTCTTTGTCCCAATAACGGAACCTTACGAGATTCATCTTGTGGAAAGAGTCTTCAATTCAGTCAGGAAGAAATTGGTTCTCACAATGTTCATACGACAACTTCACCGGTGGGCATGTCTTGCCAGGCTATCGCTCATACAGTTCACGGCTGGGTAAGACTGATGCTTTTCTCCTCAGTAGCATGCACAGGAGCTTCCAGCAGGAGGAAAGCCGGATGAAGCATCCATGTAGGTACTGGAGCATCTCTCCATGTTCTATTACTCAAGTTTATGTGGTGTCTACAGCAATTGGGTCTTATCAACCAGAGAGAACCTGTCTCAGTGAGAAGGGAGGGGAGGACTGACTCAAAAAGTTGTCCTCGACTTCCACACATACACCATGGCACATGTGTGCCTACACACACACACACACACACACACACAGACAGAGAGAGAGAGAGAAAATAAATAAAAACTAATAATTTTTAAAATTTGCAAAATCACAATGTGGACTTCAGGACAGGAAGTTCAATTTAAACACTTGTTAATGTTCTTATTCATGTATTTAAGATAATGTTTAGCAACCTTTTCCACCCATGCCTCATCTTTCCTCTCCTTTTCATACCTAAGAACATGTACTGCCAGTCAAGAGGGGAGAGCTGGATTCAATTACTCTCTCAACTACAGAAGTAAACTAACAAAACATATAAAGCAATTTTTAGGTACTAACAACAGTGTAAGAACAGTGATCCCAACAAAATGAAAATGAGATAAACCTCGATAGCTGCCCCTATGAGCCTGGCAAGAACTTGTAGGCTTCAGAGCAGTGAGGGGAAACGCTAACAGGACAAGCAGTCTCAGAGGTGAAGAACGTAGGAAGCTCGGGGTGATTAGAGCCTGCAAGGTACAGTACCCCAGAGAAAAGAACAGAGACAATAACCTAGCTCTGGAAAGCGCAAGGGCCGCCATCATAGACTCAGCCCAGCACTGATGAGTGCACAGCTGGATGAAGAAAGAGCAGACCGCAGGCTGGAGCAGGGAAGATCCTTCATTCTCACGGCCTAACAAGGCTGCCTGTGTTGCCACCAGCCACGGCTGGAAGGCTGGGAATACAGGGAGGACATTCAGATGCAGTGCCTTGCAGTGAGGAATAAAAACTGTCCTGCACTAACTAAAAGCTTTTTGTTGTTGTTGTTGTGTTTTGTTGTGTTTTGTTTGGGTACTGCCTTTTAAAAGATCAAAGGGAAGTCTTGAAATAGGTAGATAGATAGATAGATAGATAGATAGATAGATAGATAGATAGATAGATAGATAGATGGATGGATGGATGGATGGATGGATGGATGGATGGATGGATAGATACCCAATGGTGGGAGCAGGGCACTGGAGAGGTGGGTCAGCATTTAAGAACACTGGCTGCTCTTCCAGAGGTCCCAAATTCAGTTCCCAGCATCAACATGGCTTCTCACAATTGTCCATACTTCCACTTTCCAGGGCATCCTATGCCCTCTTCTGGCTGCTCCATATACCAGGAATACACACAAATACATGCAAGCAAACACTCATAATCATAAAACAAATAAATAAATCAATCATTTTTTTGTTTGATTTTTGAGACAAGGTTTCATTATGTAGCCCTAACTGCTCTGAAACCCACTGTGTAAGACAGGCTGGCCTTGAATTCAGAGATTCTCCTGCCTCTGCTTCCTGTGTGCCACCCCAGCTAGCGGCATCTTTAAAAAATAATAAAGCAGAAGGCACTCAACATGGGACTCTGGTCTGCACACGTTACACACACAAACATAAAAGAACCCTTATAAACAGAACTTTATAGGGCTGGTTTGGTTTGCTGGTTTGGTTTTAGAGGGACTGAAACACAGGACCTTGCACATGCCAGTCAAGTGTTCTACCAGGAAGCTGGAGCCCCAGCCGGCAAGGGCTGGTTTTTGTTTTTGCTTTTGTTTTTGTTTTTGTTTTCTCTGTGTGGAACTCCTCTGTAGACCAGGCTGGCTTCAAACTCAAAGATCTGCCTGCCTCTGCCTCCCGAGTGCTGGGACTAAAGGAGTGAGGCTGGTTCTTTAATATAAATTTTGCAAGATTCTTTTCCAAGGGGGCTGTGACAACGTCTACTCCACCAACAAGTGAAGGAAAACCTCTTTCTGCACACAATCAAGGTGTGGCACACACAAACGAGACCATACAGCTGAGGACCAGGCCAGCTCAGCCTTTGCCTGTTCTTTCAACCTGCACAATTTAAAATGCTGGTAATCTCTTTCATCTTCCCAGTACATAATCAAGCATCTACCAGATGAAGGAGCTTGGGAAATGTGGCTTTAATTGAAAGTTCAGGTTTTTCTATATAATATAAAAACCTAGATTCGATTAGAACAGAAAATATGGTATTTGGCTTCTGAGTCTGGCTTATTTCATTTAACACGATGACTTCTGGACCATCCGTTTTTCTACAAACGACATAATTTCATTTTTTTAAACAGGTGGACAAAACTACATTGCATCTATACCACATTTGTTGATGGGCATCAAGGCTGGTTCCATACTTGGCTGCTGTGACTAGTACTTCAGTTGTTAAGGAAATGCAGGTCCCTGTGTGACGTGCTGGCTTAGAGTCCTTTAGGTAGAGGCCCGGCACTGGACAGCTGGACATCCTATCTTACAGGTGGAGGAACCTCCATTCTGATTTCTGTAACAGCTGCAGCTCACATCCCCCAGCACCATCCCTTGCCACATTCTTCCCAGCATCTGTTCCTTGTTTTCTTGATGACAGCCGTTCTGACTGTCAGCAATCTGAAAGCAGTTTTAATTGGCATTTCCCTGGTAACTCAGCATGTTCGTGTTGAACACTTCCTTCAAATATTTACTGGCCATCTGTATTTCTTCTTTTGAGAGTTGTCTGTTCATTTACCCATTAGTTTAATGGGTGGCTGATTGGGGGAATGTGAATTTGGGGGTTCTTCGTCAATTCTAGAACTTATCTTCAGATGCACGGCTGACAACAGATCTTTCTCTCATTCTGTAGTCCTAACTCTTCAAGTTCCTAACCATCTTTGACACTGATCTGCTGTTCTCCCCCTCTACTCTTACTTAGGGTTATTCTGGTTTTAAAAATGTGTGGTGTGTGTGAACGTATGCCAGTGTGTCAAGTGCTGGTGGAGAACAGGACAGGTGTCAGTCCCCTGGAGCTGGAGTTACACTCGAGTGACCAGCTGGGCACTGACCCTAGGTCCTCGGGAAGAGCCACCAAGTGTGCCTCTCCTCTGTGTCATCTCTCCAGCGCCTTAGGTGTTTTTCAAAAATGGTCTTGACCTTGATCAAATACCTCTCAGGATACTAACAGCTTGCCATCTTTCTTGCTTCACTCATTGATATAATCTACCATCAGATCTGGTAAGTAATGATCCTCACGCTGGGACAACATATTCACTGGCCAAACAGTGTTGCTTCATACTTACACCCAACCGGATAATACCGTACTTATAAATGTGTGTTTCCTGTTTGGGTAGCATTTTTCAGAGATAAAAGCGTATGTTAGATAGTATTCACGGAGCAGCATCTCCAACGGTGGAGAGAGGGGGTTCCTTATGAATTCTTAAGTGAAAACCATCTGTTATGCCTCTGTTTTCAAAGACAAATTCTTTTTTTTTTTTTTTTTTTTGTCATTGAGGATTTTGTTTTGCTTTGGTTTCGTTCTGGTTTTGAGTTTTTGGAGACAGGAACTCACTATGTAAACAAGGCTAGCCTTGAACTCAGAGATCCATCAGCATCTGCCTCCTAAGAGCTGGGCTAAAGGCATATGCACCATGCCCAGCCCCAAAGACAGATCCTTAACCGTCTTCTCAGTCCTTTCAAGATAACTTGTAAATTCTAATGTTTAGTTCACGGGTCAGGTTTACTCATCTTGACACACATCTGTCACGGCAACTAGATGAGAAACTGAGGCAGAATGATGACTTGAGCCCAGGATTTGAAAGCCAGCTTGGATGACAAGGCCAGATTCAGCCATAGTAAAAATTAAACTTCGGGGCTGGAGAGATTACATGGACGCTGAGGGCGCTCACTGGTCTTGCATCACTGGTCTTGCAGAGGACCTGTGCTCAGTCCCCAGAGCCTGCATGGCAGCTCACAACTACCTGTGACTCCAGTTACAGTGGATCTGACACCTTCTTCTGGACTCCTCAAGCACCAGGCAGGAACATGGGACACAGACACACATACATGCAGGCAAAACACTCATACACATAATAAAAAACATTTAATTAAAAAATGCTGGGCATGGTGTTACATGTCTATAATCTAGCTCTCAGGAGATGGAGGAGGAGGAGCAAAAGTTCAAGGCCAGCCTGGGCAACACAGTAGACCCTGTCTTAACCAAAACAGGAAAGAAAGGGGAAGGAAAAAAGGAAAGAAACAAGGAAACAAAAAACAAGCTGTGCACTTCCCGTAAGTACTCTTGCTGTTGGCTAGTAGAATGGGAAAGTTCTCGTGGCTTCCTAAATAGCACTGGAAGGTTGCCTCAGAGGAAATAAGGGGTGGAGACTGAAAAGGAACTTCCAAAATGGGCTTTCCCTTCAAGGAAAAAGAAAAAAAACCTAAAATGCTGACTGTTCTGTGATCAGTTCCCTAGTATCTAAGGCATTTAGTGAAAATCAGTACATGTAAATGCATGCTCACACCGTACTTCCATCTTCCCTATAATTAGCTATCCCAACCTCAAACAGGTCTCTGGTGTTCCTCCTACCTCAGTTTAGTAAGTTTATTCAGCTTGGCAACAAAATGATTCTTTTCTTTAAGGAAGATGTGTTGGTTATAGTGTATTCGGATGCAGTTAAAATAACTCAATTCTTTAGTTCGGTCTCTTCCTAAGAACACACCAAGAGAAAAGAAGGCATGTCTACTGCCAAGCCCGAGGACTTGAGTTCAAACCCAGGCGCCCACATGATGAAAGGAGAGAACTAATTCCCACAGCTGCCCTCTGACCTCCACAGAGGCTCGGCAGCACAATGCACACACACTCACAAAATACAACATCCAAACACATTTTAAAGCTGCTTCTTGTACTTCATACAAATGTCCTACGGAGCAAATCCTTCACAACTGTATGAACACATGCAGCTCACATAAGCAGTCCTAAAACCTCCAAATCATCCTAACTCTGAGTCAAACCTTAACCTAGTTAAAGAAGTTAGTAAAAATCTCTAGTCTCTCTTCCTAGAAATGCCTGTCTAGTTAGACAGTCCAGTTAGAGAGAGTCTACCTCTGTTAAGGGTGATGGTGGTTCACACCTCTAATCCCAGCACTGGGAAAGCAGAGGCAGGTGGGTCTCTGTGAGTTCAAAGCCAGCCTGGTCTACAGAGCAAGTTCTAGGACAGTGTGGTGGTATTGTGTTCCCCAAAATATTGTGCACCCTAATAAACTTATCTGTGGTCAGAGAACAGAACAGCCACTAGATACTGAGGCTAGAAAATGGTGGCACACACGCCTTTAATCCTAGCATTCCAGAGGCAGAAATCTGTTGGATCTCTGTGAGTTCAAGGCCACACTGGAAACAGGCAGGCATGGTGACTCACGCCTTAAATCCCAGGAAGTGAGGGCAGAAAGCAGAAAGGTATATAAGGCGTGAACACCAGGAACTAGTCTGGTTAAGCATTCAGGCTTTTGAGAAGCAGTTCAGCTGAGGTTCATTCTGGATGAGGACTCAGAGGCTTCCAGTCTGAGGAAACAGGACCAGCTGAGGAACTGGCGATGTGAGGAAGCTGTGGCTTGTTCTGCTTCTCTGGTCTTCCAACATTAACCCCAATAACTGGCCTCAGGTTTGATTTTATTAATAAGTACCTTTAAGATCCATGCTACAGGACAGTCAAGAATAAACAGTGAAACCCTGTCTCGAAAAAACTTTTTGTTTTTGTTTTTTCAAGACAGGGTTTCTCTGTGTAACAGTCTTGGCTGTCCTGGAACTCTCTTGGTAGACCAGGCTGACCTTAAACTCACTGAGATCCCCCTGCCTCTGCCTTCCAAGTACTGGGATTAAAGGTGTGCAACACCACACAGCCATAGTGTCCTATTTTTACATCTGTTCTGGAATCCATTCCTAACACTGACACAATTAACCAAAGCCTAGCTCCAAAACACCAACTCTCTCTCCAAACAAAATCCTTTGAGATTTGTCATTATAAAGTAGTATTTCCTACGAAGGAAAAAAAAAAAATCTATCCAATTAAAAAAAAAAAAAAAAAAACACCCGCAGCCAACTATGACACCTGTGAACCACAGTGACCAGCGAAGCACAGTAACTGTGGGCGCCGCAATGAGGCACGCACATACGCGCCCTGGCAGGAACCAACAACTCTCTTGACTTGAGATCTATCTACTCAAGAAAGAAATCAAGCCTCACTACTGGGGCTCGCTCGTAAAGCCATGGGTCTTGGGGAATCCACAACCACCACTTTACTAAACCAGCCTAATTCCTAACGACATTGTAAATATTTGTCCTTATACCCATGGACAAATGTCCTCGCCTTTCATCGAGGAAAGGTCTCTCTGCATCAGGGGGCCATTACAGAAAACTACAGCCAATCAAAATGCAGAGCTGTGGAGCCCAGTCCCCACTGACAAACCTATAAAACCACTGCGTACCTAAGGTTCAGAAACACTGCAGAAGAGGAATGGGAAGACTCAAGAGCCAGAGGACCAGGGCTTCTCTGTGAGGTTGCGTCCCTGGTACCATCAGAAGCCACCCCCCAGTCTCACCAGTACGACTGCCTAAACATGAGCAGTACAGAAGGACAACAACTACAGACATCCCAAGTGGACTGGGGAAAATCCACAAGACCTCAGCACTGCCAAGAGAACTACAGGCAACTAAGGAGTGGGAGAAAGTCTTCCCTGGGGAAGAGCTCACCAACTGGTTAACCAATACCAAATGGCAGCTCTGAAAACGCACATACACTAACATACAGATTCAGCGGGCTAGTTTTCGGGATATATATGTATGTATGCTTGTAAAAACAACTGAAAAAAACCTGGTCATGAATTTGAAGGAGATCAAGGCAGGGAGTGTGTGGAATAGTTTGGCAAGAGGAAAGGGGAGGGGTAAATGATGTAATTATATGATCATCTTAAAAATAAAAAGAAATAATAAAAAAAATCTACGCAATAAGTGACAAAGCATGGTCAATTTTAGTTTATCTAGTTGAATTAGTTGTGACAGACATGGGGGAGAGAGCATGAAGGGGCTAACAAATTTGACAGAGGTCTAATAAAAGCCCCAAGTAATTTGAGCCTTAAGTCTTAACTCAGAAAAAAACCAAGAACAGTCATGGACCCAACACAGCAGCTCACGCCTGTACTCCACACACTAGGGAGGCAGAGGCAAGTGACCAGCCCCCAGTTTGAGGACAGTCTGGTCTGCACAGTGAGCTCCAGGCCAGCCAGAGCTACACACACAGAAACAAGAGGTCAGTCGTTAAACATACTTATCTGGAGAGTGCAGCTCAGTGGTCCTGTCTTTCCAGCATACATGAGACCTGAGGTTCCTTCCCCAGTACCACCACAAACTAACTACTTATTCAGACAGGTACAACAGAAAAATGAATGCCGCCGCCACCACATTCCAGTGACGGCCACTATGAAGAAAACGGCTGAGCTTGTCCACGGATGATAACATCAGAGATCATAAAGGAATAAACCCTGCCAGGAGTGTCAGCACACACTTGTAATCCCTGCCCTGGAACTGGAAGCCAAAAGACTGTTAGTTCAAGGCCACTCTGGACTACACCGGGAGAATCTCAAAACAAAAGAGTAAATAAAAATTTTAAGTCATCTGAATAATGCTGCCACCCAACCTATCAAAAATTCCTTCTTTGGGATTTCATAATCAATAGAAAACCGTCAGCATGAGTCTTGTGTATTTCTCATCCAGCCCCACACCTTCACCATCTCATTGTATTTCAGGGTTGTTACAAGGCCTAGGAACAGACTAATTGTTAATGAAGGCCTGCAATGACATCTGGGCCAGACACTAACAATCAGTGGGATTGGCAGCTGTCTCTGAATGACCATTCCTCTGTACCCAATCACCCCACCTGACACTGTCTCTGAATGACCATTCCTCTGTACCCAATCACCCCCAACTACACTATCATTCCTTTATTCTCCTGAAATAATAACTAATTTGAAAGCCCATGACAGGTGGCTTTCCAACATCATCACTCTCTTAAATTCCCTCGCTTTCTATTGACAAATTCCGTTTTTTTTTTGTTTGTTTTTTTTTTTTTCACTTCTCAACTCACTTCCTGGTAAGTCATGTCAGGACTACTGAATGAGAAAACCTGCTAAGACCACTGCTACCTAGCCACAATACCTTTTGAACCTACCTCAGTAGGTTATATACAGCTTCTGGGCACACTCAGGAGCCACGTCTCAACTCTGCTTCTCTCCCTAGCACTTCAGGAGCTTGCCTGGCCCTAACAAGAGAACATTTCTGGAACAGTCACAGCCATCAAGGACAGAGGTAATTACAAAACACCACGCCCTGCTACCCTGGGGACAGGTCTCCAGAGTCTGCAGCACTAAGCCCAGGCTGCTCATCCTTTAAGGCTAATTCTGCTCACTTCCTCACACTCTCTGGAATGGCACCCACACCCATACTGTTACTGAAAGTTCTGCGTTCAACAGACACTGCAAAAGCCTCAAAAAAACAATGCTGATCCCAGTATGCACATCTGAAACATCACGCGGAACCCCACTGTTGAGACAACCAATTCATGTTCATTTAAAGAAGTCGATGCTGTCAAGATTTAGTTTAACCTGAAGCTACCCAAATTAATCTTCCAGTCTCTGTGACCTCCCTAAGAACTCACTCTGTACAGAGGTGGGGAACAACATGGAACGTCTCCCTCGACTGAACTTCCAAAAGACCTTTTCTGTTAGTTATTGATTATGAAGCAAGGCTGGAGACAAGGTCGGAATGTGCTTTAAGTACAGTCATCAAGAAAGGGAGAGGCGCCGGGCGGCGGTGGCGCACGCCTTTAATTCCAGCACTCGGGAGGCAGGGCCAGGGATCTTGGTGAGTTCAAGGCCAGCCTGGTCTACAGAGCGATATCCAGGACTGTGTACGAATTTCTAAATGGTCTTATTAAATAAAAAACATGGAGCCAAATATAAGGGTGAAAGCCTTAGAGAGATCAGGGAAATAAGGAAAGCCACCAGCCGAACTTACCTCAGCAACGCTGCGGCTTCCAAATGCGAGCTACTTCCTGTCTACCCGCGCCTTTATATGCCTTGCTTTTTTCTGTCCTCTCATTGGCTCTTAGCCCAGCTACCTCACTTCCTTGTCACTGTCTGTCTGTACAAACCTCCAGGTCTCTATGGTTGGTACTGAGATTAAAGGCGTGTGTCACCACACTTGGCTCTGTTCCCTAGTGTGGCCTTGAACACACAGAGACCCTGCCTGCTAAGGGTTTAAGGACATGTGCTGCCTGACTTCTTGTTTACTAAAAATGGCTGGCCTTCCCCCTCCCCATCTCCAGGCAAGCTTTATTTATCAAAGTACAAATAAAATATCACCGCACAGGACAGACACCAAAACTACACAGAGAAACCCTGTCTTGAAAAACCAGAAAAGAAAGCAAGCCAGGGAGAGGCCAGCGGGCACAGTGGCACATGCCTTTCAATCGGGAGGCAGAGGCAGGCAGATCTCTGAATCCGAGGTCAGCCTGGGCTACAGAGTGAGTTTTTTGGTTTTTTGTTTTGTTTTTGTTCTATGAGACTGGGTTTCTCTGTGTAACAGCCCTGGCAGTCCTGGAACTCACAGAGTGTGCCTCCGCCTCCCAGGTGTTGGGATTAAAAGCCGCCGCCACCACCACCTGGTTTACACAGTGAGATCTAGGACAGCCAGAGTACATAGTGAGACCCTGTCTGGGGGAGGGGGGGAGCAAGTATACACCCTAGAATGGGTGCAGGCTTCTCAAGATCAAAGCTAGCCTCGGCTACATAGTAAGTTTCTGTCTGGGCTACATGAGATTCCATCCAAATAACCAAAAAGAAAGAAGAAGAAAAACAAAGTAAAAAGTTCAAGGCTACAAAGTAAGTTAAAGATCAGCCTAGGCACTTTAAAAGGCAAATAAGTAGGGTTGGGGATTTAGCTCAGTGGTAGAGCGCTCGCCTAGCAAGTGCAAGGCCCTGGGGTCAATCCCGCAAAGACCACAGTCAACTGAGACCTCAGAAAACACCATGCACCCTTTTCACTTCCTATTCGCTGGTTCTAGGGAATAGAGTCCAGGCCTTGTGCATGCTGATGAAGTGATCTCCCACTATGGCCCGCTCCATGCCTTTCACATAAGGAGCCTTGCCTCCAATAGACTCCCATTATTAACCTACCTGATCTTAGGAAGAATCACAAATGCAAGCTTTGATACATGCACTGTTTCTTAAATAGGAGTTCCAGTTACATATACAGACACCATATTGCACATAATTCATGTGCCCTATATGTATGATTTATTTTTATTATTTTATGTGTTTGTGTGTTTGCTGGTGTCAGTGGAAGCCAGAAGATGGTGTTCAAGCTACCTAGCTAAGAATTTAACTCAGAACTTTGGCAAGCACTCTTAACCACTGAGCCATTTCTTCAGCCTTGTGTACCTTCTTAAGGAACTTTTGGAGCTTTCTACTATCAAAATACTCCCATGTGGACTTTTAGCAGTTTTAAAACTACACTAATGGGGGCTGAAGAGATGGCTCTGTGGCTAGAGCATTGGCTTCTCTTCCAGAGGACCCAGGTTCAATTCCCAGTGCCACATGGCAACTCACAACTGTTTATAATTCCAGTTCCAGGGGATCCGACACCCTCACACAGACAAATGTGCACATAAAAATAAGTATTTTTTTTTAAACCACACTAATGGAATAGATCTGCAGCTAGGTGTGGTGGTAGTGCATGCTTCCAGTCCTAGCCACTGGGGAGGCTGGAACAGGAAAAAATTAAGGTTCCAAATCAATCTGGGCATCAGAGTAAGGCACATTAATTATCTCCTTATTTCCTTATTTTTAAAATAATTCATATTTCCTCCATTAAAAATATTCCAGCACTTTACATCATCTTCTCAAAGCACACAGTCTCGCCCCAGCAGGGAAGGAAGCACGGTAGTTCCAGCACTTGATGGAGCATGATTAGAGAGGCTCAAGGTCATCCTCAACTGCATCACAAGTTCAAGAACAGCCTGTCTCCGTCTCTCTTATGTAGTAAATCAAATTGTCTCTCATCCTTCCGTCTGTCTGTCCATCCATCCATTCATCCATCCATCCATCCATTTTGTTTTCGGGGCAGGGTTTCTCTGTAACTCCCTCTGGAGACCAGGCTGGCCTTGAACTCAGAGATTCACCTGCCTCTGCCTCCCAAGTGCTGGGATTAGAGTATACCACCACGGCCCGCTCAATCTTCTAATCTTCATCTACCCTAATTCCAATTTTTTTTCCCCACTGGCTGATTTGGCAATATTATTTCAGAAGGAAATGCTGATCCTTACACAATCTTGAAATCTTTCTGACTTGGGGAAAGGCTATTGGCATTCTTTAGAGGGCTGGGTTAAGATCAAATAAGACCTTGTATGTGAAAGGTTCCTGAAAAATAGCAAATCATCTTTACTGCACCTATGCAAAAAGATTTGCTTATTCATAGTTTACAAGAACTGAAAAAGAAAACAACTGAAAGTTGGTAATTAACTAGATAAAAAAGAACCTGTAATTATAAGTATAATATCCCTTGTGTGTTTAGCAGGTCAAATGTATTATTGTAGGAATATTATTGTAGCAGTTTTCCTCATCTTGCCAAAGTAAATGAAACAGCAAAACTGTCAGCACAGTGTAAGTTACTAAAAAGAAGTCAACATTACCAACTGGTAAGATTCTCATTTTTCCCTACATATATTGACAGTATGAATTCACTATTGCCATTTTTAAGATCTTAAAATCAAATTGCCTGTTGCAATGTCTGACTTGCTCTGACCTTTCCAAATGTATGATGCCCTCGAACCTCAGAAGGAAAGAGGAGCAGTGGTCCCATTCTTTTATTTGGGGGCGGGAGTGTTTGCTTTTGCTTTGAAATAGGGGCTACTGAAGCCCAGCCTAGTCTTGAAGCCTTTTTCTTTCCTCCACCTCCCAAATGCTGGCTGGCATCTCCAGGCTTGAGCTATCTAGCCTGGCTCTCATTATCTTCGGTAACAGGTTTTCCTTAAAGTAAAAATGATCTAATCAAACGAAAAAATATTTAACTTGACGTGGTTGCATGCAATACACTTAGAATCCCAACAACTTGAGAGGTCGCAGACCAGACATAGATCTGTCTCGAAAGAAAGAAAAAAGAAATAAAGAATACTTTAGAATTCTACATTAATCACTAAGTCTAGAGACCTTTGGTAAAATGCATCCTCAGTTTAGAATCTGCTCCAGCCAGGATGTCATTCCCTGTCTCCATTTTGCAGGCCTAATACTGATTCCGAGAGACTGTAAACCCTAACAATCTTTAGGCTGAGTGCAAAATCCCTAAGACAATCAATCTCGTTGCCTAACAGGTCAACATTACGAATTTTCCATCGAAGATCGTTTTGTATTTGAGAAATACTTAAGCACGTAGGGAAAGCACACACACACACGGTGGAAATGTGACCCGAACAAAAGCTGCGGACCGACAGACGCTAGGACTGGACTCGACCCAAACGCAGCGTCGGCCGAAGACACGCCACTAGAACGATGACACCTCGGTTTTCCCGTTCGCAGCAATGAATAACGGGGCGTCGCGCACGGGTCGCCTTCCCCGACCCGCGCCCCGGACCCGGGTCGCAGCCCAAGGAGCCGCCCGGGCCGCGCGCGGGAGCGAGCCACAGCCCGGCCGCGCCCGCTCGCCCTCCCGCCGCGCTCACCTCCGCCGCCGCCCGCCGCCCGAGCGCTCCTCCTTGCAGCCCTGCGCGATCGGCTCCGCAGGGCTGCAAATGGGCTCCGCAGCGTAGCGCGGCCCGCGGGGTCCCGGCCGCAGCCCGACGCTTCCCTCGGCGGCTGCCGCTCCTTCCGGTGTCTTGGCGGCCGCAGCGGGCGTCTGGGGGCGGGGCCCCGCGGAGGGCACGCCCCGGGGCGGAGCCTCTAATCTGGCCTCCGTCCCCAGTCAGGTCTGCGCTTGCCTGGGGCCTTGATAAGGAACCGCAGCTGACGTGTACACTACTTTGACTGTATTTCTCGGTTTTATTCGTAGTCTCCCACCCTCTGCAGTCACAAGACGACGTCCCAAGGTCTCGTCGAGGTGCATTACTGACTCTGCAGTACGGAAAACCACTGAAAGGTCTCGGGTTTGCAATCTGAGATGGCTAGCTCCTATAAATTCGGCACTTGATCGGCTGGGGCAGGAGGATTGCCATGACTTCGAGGCTAGTCTGGGCTACAGTGTGAGGCTTTGTCATTTAAAAAAAAAAATGTTAAAGAAATGTTAGACCTACCTCAGTTCAACTCCAGTCCTGAGCCTTGTTTTTCTTTCAGCTTCAGGACCTACATTCTCGGAAGCAATTGCATTTCTTTTCCACATATACAAAGAAGAAATTAATCTCTACCATTTTCCACTAGGTCAAAATCAAGATCAAATGAAATATTTATTGAAGCCTTGGGATCTTCTCAGTGCTGAGAGCACTGGAAAAATAAAAACAACGTCTAATTGTGTGACTGTTACAATTCATTGGATTGATTTTAAAAGATGTGAATAAAAGCTGCTGAACTGAAAAGGTTTGTCAGCCAGATGTGGTGGTGCACCCCTGTAGACCCCGCACTTGGGAAGCTGTAGCAGAACTGTGAGTTCCAGGCCAGCCTGGATTACAGAGGGAGGCATGTCTATCTGATTACCTCCATGCGGGAGCATGTATTCAAGTGTTGTGCAAGATGTCTCCATCAGAAGCAGGTTACTAATATGGGGGCTTCTACTTATGCTTCTGGTGGAGGTGGAGGACATTAACCTTGATCCACACTCTGTGCGGGGCTGGACACTGAGGGATTGGAAGCTTCCCAGTCAGGAGCGTCCCTATTGGTGAATCAATGCTCTACTTTCAGCCTATTTCAAACATTGCTTATTTGCTTTCACCAATATCCAAATTAATAATATTTTCAATTTTTATTAAATGACTTTTTCCAGGGAGTCCATTTCTAGTCACCCAGATAGAACAACAGGCAGACCAAATGAATGTTTCCATCCACTTGCAACTTGGTGAACCAATGAATTTAACTGGGGCTATTGAAGCATGGACCTCTTAAGGGCAGCTACACTGACCATGAGTATCTCTTATGCCTCTAGCAATTGTAAATGGCATATATATCCTCAGAGATGGGAGGGGCTACATGAGCCTGGGTGCTGTGCCCTCCTTCCATGGGGAAATGCTAATGGGTCCAACCTGGGGAGGGATTCTTGCTGCTAACCACGGCTTCTCTGATGACCTGCCCAAAGGACACAGTGCTACACTGTGGTGCATATTTACTATAACAAGGGTTTGGGTGGGTGGTGGGGGCGTTGTTTTTGTTTTGCTTTGTTTTGGTGATTTTTAAATTAATTTCATTTATTCATTCATTCGTTTATTTGTTTATTTATTTATTTATTTATTCATTTATTTATTTATTTATTTATTTATTTATTTATATGGGCATTTTGTCTACATATGTGTCTGTACATCATCTTCCTATCTGGTGCCCCAGGAGGCCAGAAGAAGGTGTCAGATTCCCTGGGACTGGAGTTATTGACGGTTGTGAGTCGGCCTGTGAGTGCTAAGAACTGAACCCAATTCCTCCAGAAGAGCAGCCAGTGTTTACAGCTGCTGTACCATCTCTCTAGTCCTGATATTTTGTTTTTAAGACAGATCCTTGCTATGTAGCCCAGACTGGCCTTGAACTCTTGGTTCTCCTGACTCTCCATCCTGATTTCTGAGAGCAGAGGAGGAAGGATTCATTTTGACTTGTGAAATTCGAGAGTACAGTCTATCATGCAAGAAAGTTGTGGTGGTGGAAGTGTGATCTGGCTGTTTGTACAATAGTAGAAGTCAGGAAGCAGAGAAAAAGTATTTTAAAACTTTATTCATTAATATTGTGTATGAACACAGTATGCTTGTGTATGTTTTCCCATGTTGAGCAGCTTATAAACACCTTTAACTCTAGCCCAGGAAAGCTGACAGTCTTCAATACTGAGGGTGTACACACACACACACACACACACACACACACACACACACACACACACACACACACACACACACACATGCATGCACAATGTTAATAATAATAATTTTTTTTTTTTTTTTTTTTTTTTTGGTTTTCGAGACAGGGTTTCTCTGTGTTGTTTTGGTGCCTGTCCTGGATCTCTATAGACCAGGCTGGCCTCAAACTCACAGAGATCTGCCTGGTTCTGCCTCCCGAGTGCTGGGATTAAAGACGTACCACCATCAGCCGGCAATAATAATAATTTTTAAATGAGCTGGGGAGGGGCTGGAGAGAAGCCTCAACAATTAAGAGCTCTTGATGCTCTTGAAGAGAGCTGGGATTGTTACCCAGCACCCAAAAAGACCCAAATTAGATTCCTAGCACCTGTAATTCCAGTTCTAAGAGATTTGATGCCCTTTTCTGGCCTCCTTGGGTATTGTATGCATGGGATACATACAAACTTATGCGCACACACACACACACACACACACACAAGTTGTGGAATATTTGCACACTGTATGAAGATTATTGCTGTGGTTGGTGTAATAAAAGCTGAACAGCCAATAGCTAGGCAGGAGGTATAGGTGGAACTTCCAGGCGCAGAGAGAGAAAAGAACTCTAGGAAGAAGAAGGCTGGGTCATCAGCTAGCCGTGGAGGAAGCAGCATTAACAATACACAGAGATGAAGTAACAAGCCACTTGACAGAACGTAGATTAAAATAAATGGGTAAATTTAAGTTATAAGAGCTAGTGGGACAAGCCTAAGCTAAGGCCAAACTTTCATAACTCATTAATAAGTCTCTGTGTCGTTATTTGGGAGCTGGTGGTACAGAGAAAGACTTGCTACATGCATACACACATATACACATTGTGGTTGATTAATACATCCCCATAAGTCTCTAGTATTTAAAGAGTTGATGCCCAGTTGGTGGCTGTTTGAGGCTGAGGCGGTGTGATCTTCCCGGAGTAGACATGTCACTGGGGGCAGGTTCAGAGGTTACAAAAGCCTCATGCCCTTTCCATTGCAGTGTCCCGATTGCTGTTCAAGGTGTGAGCTTGAGCTACTGCTCCCGCCACCTGCCGGCACCTGTACCCCACCATCATGCACTATTTCCCCCCTTGAACCTTAAGCCCCAATTAAACCCTTTCTCCTATAAGTTGACTTGATCATGGTCTTTTATCAGAAAAATAGGAAAAACACAAATTTTAAAAAATGAAATAAAAACTTTAAAATGAGCTAGGGAAGAAACTGATTTGTAGAGAACTTAACTGGTATGCGTGAAGTCCAAGAGTCTACCTCTAACACTAGGGCAGGGTGGGACATGGATTCACATCCCAGTAATTCCAGCACTCCAGAGTTGGAGGCAGGACGCTCAGAAGAGTTCAAAGTCATCCTTTGTAACAAGTCTTTCTCTGTCCCGCCAGTCAACTCCCAAATAATGACACAGAGACTTAATATTAATTATGAAAGCGGCCTTGACTTGTATATATACTAGCTCTTATAACTTAAATTAGCCTGTTTTATTCATCTACACTTTGCCACGTGGCGCAGCTACCTCTGTTCTGTCCGTATGTCCGACCTCTTCAGAGTCTCACTGGCATCTCTGCACTGCCCATCCTGCTTCCTCTGGGTCTGGCTGGCAACCCCCTTTCTTCTTCCCAGAGTCCTCTCTGCCCTGAAGTCCCACCTAACCTCTTCCTGCCTAGCTATTGACCATTCACCCTTTATTAAACCAGTAAGAAGGCGCCTTGGCAAAGATACATCTTCACAAACACTCTGCAACAATCCTTGGCTATGTAGAGAGTTCAAGAACTGTGTGGTATACATAAGATCCTATCTCAAAATAAATGACAAGAGTCAAGCTAACAAATAGAAAATATTTGAAATATATGTAAAGCTGATAAAAGCCATGCAGACATGTACTTATATAAATAATACATATTTTTTTAAAAACCAATAAGAGACACGCCACACACACACACACACACACACACACACACACACACACCTGACAAAATATCATCTACAGAACTTCTTGCCTTGAGATTGTTTCATCATTCTAGCATATTCCACCAAGCTCCATGTTACCTCCCACCCTGCTCAGTAACTAAGGTCCTCTTTGGGTTTACCTTGGGGGTAAAGGGTTCCAGAGTACTGTCAGAAAAGGCAAGCCTCTGATGCAGCTGTTTAAACAGATGTTTAAACAACTTCAGCTTTGAAGAGAGACTATTGCTCAAAATCTAAATTGGTCTTTTAATAAAAAACCTAGGACCAGATATTGGGGTAAATGCTGAAAGATCAGAGAGACAAAGGAACAAGCCACTACCTCATCTTACCTCTAGGACTCCTCAGCCTGAAAAGGCCTTAGTTCCTGTCTCCTAAGCCTTATATACCTTTCTCTGCCCTGCCATATTACTTCCTTTCTAGTGCTGGGATTAAAGTCGTGTGATTCCCAAGTACTGGGATTAAAGGTGTGTGCCACCACTGCCTGGTTCTGTTTCTCTCCTAGACTGGGTCAATCTCATGTTGTCCAGAGTGGCTTTGAACTCACAGAGATCCAGATGGATCTCTGCCTCCTGAGTGCTAGGATTAAAGGTGTGTGTCACCACTGCCTGTTTAATCTAGTGGCTTGTTCTGTCCTCTGATCTTCAGGCATAGTTTATTAGGGTACACAATATATCACCACAAGAGACTATTTATTTTACATGTTTGTATGTGTACCACCTTTATGCAAGTGCCCACCGAAGCCAGAAGAGAGCATCATATCCCCATGGAACTGGAGTTACAGGCAGTTGTGAGCTGCCTGTTGTGGATAGTGGGAACCTTAGCTGAGTCTGCACAAGAGACAAGAGTCGTCCCCCCCAAGACAGGGTTTCTCTGTGTAGCTTTGCACCTTTCCTGGAACTCACTTTGTAGACCAGGCTGGCCTTGAATTCACAGAGATCCTCCTGCCTCTGTTTCCCAGTGCTGGAATTAAAGGCATGCTCCACTGCTGCCACCACCGCCTGGCAACTGTAGGGAATCTAAGTTAATAATAAATGCACCGTTTATATAGGTCCATCTACCATACCTGTAACCTAGCTCACTTGAGGACTCGGGGTCTAAGATAGATTGGTTGTGTGGGAGTGTGTGTGTGTGTGTGGGGGGGGGTATCCATTGGAGAGCCTCATAGATGCTCACCACAAACTCTAATACAATTCCCAGACCAGAAAATCTTCTTCTTCTTTTTAAATTTATTTAACTTTACTTTATGTGTATTGTTGTGAGGGAGTCAGGTCCCCTGGAACTGGAGTTACAGACAGTTGTGAGCTGCCATGAGGGTGCTGGGAATTGAACCTGGGTCCTCTGGAAAAACAACCAGTGCTCTTAACCACTAAGCCATCTCTCCAGCCCCCAGAAATTCTTGATTTGGGATCCATGATTGGTTTCTGGGGCTCAAAAAGGTGTGCATGTGTGTCCATGCACACGCATGCTGTGTGTTTATTATATTTTCTTTAATAATGAACAATCATAACCATTTTTTACAGAGAAAACTCCATAGTCTTAACCAGATTCGCTGCATGGTCCTATACTCCTAAAAGGTTACCAACTCCCATACTACCCATTGATAGGTGTATAAAGGGTTGCAATTCTAGATAGAGCCCACTGCCCTCTACAAATATGGCGGGAGCGACCTCGCACGTAGCCCCTCACGCAGTCCGCCCGTGGCCCTCCACTTTCCCTACCTTTGCGTCCTGACCCCGGAAGGACTCCGCCTCCCACAACCCGAGGCTGCTCTGTGGGGGCTGCGGCTGGGAAGCAGACAAGGCGCAGGTGCGGGCGCGCCGAAGAGAACCGGGTGCGGGTAGAGCAGGGTAAGTACAGGGCAGAGATCGGGGTGCAGAGAGAGCAGGGTAAGTGCGGGGCGGAGATCCGGGGTGCAGAGAGAGCAGGGTAAGTGCGGGGCGGAGATCCGGGGTGCAGAGAGAGCAGGGTAAGTGCGGGGCGGAGATCCGGGGTGCAGAGAGAGCAGGGCAAGTGCAGGGCGGAGATCCGGGGTGGGGAGAGCGCTGAGCAAGTGCGGGGTGAGGAGATCGCGGAGCAGAGGGCGCGGGCGGTGGGGACCTTGAGCAGCTGCCTAGGTGCTAGATGACGGCCTGTCGCCGGGCGCCTGCAGAGAAGCCTTGGCCCACTGGCCAAAATCGCTGAGCACCTACTCGACGGGGAGACGCCCCAGACAGCTTGTTTTATTGTGATTATTTTATTCAGACAGCATCCCACCCTGTAGACTGGTCTGGAACTCACTGTGAAAACGACATCAGGCTCCAGCTGGTGGTAATCCTCCTGCCTCAGCCTCCCAAGTGATGGGATTACGGGTGTGCCCACTAACGGCCTTGTTGTAGACTCACAGACTATTCTTATTATCAGGTTATTCTACTGCATTGAAAACATCTCAGCGGAGCTGGTGCAGCATGTAAGTGATCTCAGTTAGGGAGGTGGAGGCAGGAGGATCAGAGACTCAAGGTCATTCTTCCATAGTGAATTCCAGGCCTGACCGCCTTACAAGGAATCCTGCCCCCGCCCCGCAAAGAGAGAGGGAGAGAGAGAGAGACTCTCTCCTCCTCAGTCTTAAGTTGTGTAGATTTCTGCTTCCTGTCAAATTGGCTCAGTAGTTTAGATTTACTTCTTACAATAAGAGTCAAGAGTTGTAGAATCGAATTTTAGGATGTTTAAAATGGAAACTCTGTTGACGACACTTCTAGCAGGCCAGTGTTTGGAAGATTTCCTTTACAGATTTGAATAGTCATGAAACTGCTTTCATGTTTATTTAAATTATACTTCTGTGAGTAGTTGAAATGCCTGCTTTTGAAGTTTTTCAGTTAGTAATGATTACACTTGGATTCAGCTTCCTTTGTGATTTTCAGCTTTCCTTGGTGAAATGAAACAAGTGAGCCAGAATTCAAAAACAAAGTACTGCAGCAAATTCACCAGATGTGTTTCTGGGTTTTGTTGTTGTTGTTGTTTTGCTTTGTTTGTTTGTTTGTTTGTTTGTTTAGCTCCTTAAATTTTACACGGGTGTTTTGCTTGCGTGTTCGTCTGTGCACTAGGTACATGCAGTGCCCATGGAGTCCAGAAGAGGGCATGAGATTCCCTGGGATAGAGTTAGAAATGGTTGTGAGCCACCATATCGGTGCTGACAATCAGCCCCAGGGTCACTGGAAGAACAGCCAGTGCTCTTAACTGCTGAACATCTCTCTATGCCAGACAGAGCATTTCTTAATTACAGTTGTGAGGTGATTTGCATTTTATAAATGTATTTACTGTGTGCAACTAGTTGCACTAATAACAACAGTGAGCTGGATAGGGTAGATACCTGAACTCTAGACCAGTGGTTCTCAGCGGTGTGGGTCGTGACCCCTTTGTGGGGTTGAACAAGCCTTTCACAGGGGTCGCCTAAGACCATCCGAAAACACAGATATTTACATTATGATACATAGCAGTAGCAAAATTGCAGTTATGAAGTGGAAATGAAAATTTGATGGGGGGGTCACTACAACAAGAAAAACTGTATTAAAGGGTTGTTCTGGACCTTTGTTCTCCCCAACATTTGTGGGAGGAAGTGGAAGTTTGTAGGCATATATGTGAGTGGGTGTGCCTGTGGAGGCCGGAGTTTGATGCTGAGCATCACCATCCTTGGTTGGTTTTTCTTGTTGCATTGAGTCGGGTCCTCTCAGTCAGACCCAGAACCATGCACAGCTAGTCTTGTTAGCAAGCTTGCTCTAGGGATCCCACGTCTCTAAATCAGAGGCTAGAATCGCAGGCAGTCCTCTAAGCCTAGCCAGGGTGTGCATGGGTTCTCTAGTCCTAATGCTTCTGTGACAAGTGCTTGAGCTCTGTCCCCAGCATGCATCATGTTTTTAATCTGGGTATCCAAGCGTCTGCTTTTTTACGGATCAGACTCTTTGTAGTTGGGTGTGGTGGCCAGTGCATGTAGTCTCAGTTCTTTAGAGACTGAGTGCTTCAGTCCAGTGGTAGACAGCCAGCCCGGGTACAGAAGAGACACCTCATTTCTAATATAATACATAAGCACATATATATTTGACTCTGCTTTTGTTTTTTGAGACAGGGTTTCTCCATGTGCCCTGGAACTCATTCTGTAGACCAAACTGGCCCCAAGCTCAGCAATCCAAGTGCCTCTGCCTCCCTGAGACTAAAGGTGTGTGCCACCACTGGCCAGCTCAGTATCTGACCTTCGGTGTCAATCCAGCTACTGAATTCTGAGTTTTCTTTCCGTGTCCAAGAATGTATTCTAGATTCCAGTCAGCACCCCATGCACACTTACGTGAAGGAAATCAAGAAGAATTAGATTTTAAGATACTAACACTGATAGACTTTAGCTAGAAAGAGAATCTAGAACAATGGTTCTCAACCTGTGGGCCGTGACCCCATTGTAGTATCGGATAACCCTTTCATGGGGTTGCCTAAGACCATCAGAAAACACAGGCATTCACATTACCATTCATAACAGTAGGAAAATTACAGTTGTGAATTAGCAACGAAAATAATGCTGTGGTGGGGGTCACCACAACACGGGGAACTGTGTTGAAGGTCACAGCACTAGGAAGGTTGAGAACACTGCTCTAGAACATGCAGTTCTCCCCATGCCCTCTCCTCTCCCCATAATTGTTTTAGGTTAACATACAAAGGGAAGGTTTTTTGCTCATGGAACCTTCGTACACGTATGTACTTACGGTGTGTTCTCATTCATCCTGCTCAGTGGGAGGACCTGTTGTTTTCTAAGGAAAATTTATGACTTGCATTTGAAGATTCAGTCTCCCCATTTTCATCACAGTTAGCCTTTTGGTTACGATTAAGTTTAAACACAGCTCATGTTCTCCTTTGCTATTTTGGTAACTGATAAATGCAGGTTTAGCTTCATTGCAATATCATGCCTGCATAATTACCCACAAAACTGATAGAGTTTGAATATTTTTATTATATTTATTTATTAGGTGCTCTGGTGGGCATCAGAGAACAACTTGCAGGAATCAGTTCTCTGATTTTACCAGAGTTTAACTTTTTTTCTTTTTTTTGAGACAGGTCCTCATTATGTATCTCTGTCTGGCCTAGAATTCGCCATGTAGATCACATTGACCTCAAACTCACGGAGATCTGCCTGCCTCTCCTTCCCAAGAGCTGGAATCAAAGGCATGAACCACCATCACACCTGGGAAGAATTTAACTTTGCATCTTTCATGGATAAAGCAACCGGAAATCCCTATGGCTGATGAATTTCTGTTTCGTTGAATTAAGATCAGACAGGGGAGTCATGTCAGAAGAAACAGTCAGAGAATCGCAGTTCTCCTTGAAGACGGCCGCCCTCAGAGTGTTGGATGTCCCTGTGTCCTGGTACTGTTCTCTGTCCCAGGTAAACAGAAGTGAACCGAATTTGAATAGTGTGTTTATGTTGTTCAGTGTAATTTGTTTGTGATTTTTCTTTTCCTTGAGGTTGTTTTGTTTGTTGATACCAGGGATTTGAACCCAGAGCTTGGAAGCAGGTGGACTTACTGCCCTGAGGATTTCACACAGCATAGTCAAAATGCTAAAGTAGTTAATATCTACTTTTAAAAATTATTTTGTGTATATGTATATGTGCATATATATTTTAATAATATATTTATATGTAAATATTTTATATTATATACATATAAATATATTTCATTAAAAATATGTGTGTGTATATATATACTGTATTACTTTAAAAAGTTTTCCTTTCTTATCCAGGTGTGGTGACATACACCTTTAATCCCATTCATTTATTCATTATTTTTTAATGACTCGTGTATTGTAATAGCATAATATTGTCAAGATTTATCCACATTGTAGCATATGTTAGAATTTCCTTTTAATATGGAATTAATATTCCACTGTATGGATATACACATTTTTGCTTGTATTTCCATCTGTCTGTGAACTACTTGGGTTGTTTCCATGTCTTAGCTATCTTGAATAAAGCTTCTATGATCATGGATGTGTAAATAATCTCTGGAAGACTGCTTTTAGCCAGTCACGATGTCACACACCTGTGATCTCAGCACTCCGGAGGCAAAGGCAGGAAGACCAGGAATGTAAGGACAGCCTGAACTATAAAGAGACTCCTGTTTAAAACAATAATAATAATAATAACAAGTGGAAACAAACATGGGGCTGGGGAGATGTCTCAGCACAAGTATGAAGGCCCCCTGGGCGCACAGGCTCCCAAACACAGAGAAAGGAAGACAAGACAAATCCCGATGTCAGTTCTTCTCAGAATTATTTTTCAGAGGTAGAATTTCTGAATCACATGTTCGTTCTTTTCGTTTTGTGGGGAGCTGCTCTGCTGGTTCCCACAGCAGGGGCGCTGTTTGACATCCCAGAGCCTTGCTAACCTTGTGGTCTTGTCCTTCAGGTGTGCACTTTCCAGATCGTTCTCTCCTTCTGTAGGTTGTAGTCTGTTGTCAATATCTTTTATTCTAATTCAAAAATATTTTTATTTTGGGGCTGGAGAGATGGGTTAGAGGTTAAGAGCACTGGCTGCTCTTCCAGAGGACCCAAGTTCAATTCCCAGCAACCACATGGCGGCTCACAGCTGTCTGTAACTCCATTCTAGGAGATCTGGCTCCCTTACAAGGACATACCTGCAGGCAAAGCACCAATGCACGTAAAATAATAAATAAATTATTTTAAAACCCTTTTTATTTTATGTTTACGGGTGTTTTGCCTGTGTGTATGCTGGGCATTGTGTATATGCCTTGGTCCGTGGAGACCAGGAGAGGGCGTTGGTGCTAAGTTGTGTCATTGTCTAGATTGTAGGGTTCTAAAAATATTTTCTAATTAATTTATGAATAAAATCACTTATTCCTGTGGTATTTATAAATAAGTTAACTTCTGTTTGCTTAAAATTCTGGATATGTTTTAAAAATTGAGCTCACTTTTAAAGTCTGATTTAATCATTTCTATAGTTAAAAATCTTGCTGATTGTTTATGTAGAAGTTTCAGGCGGTGGTGGCGCTCACCTTTGATCCCAGCACTCAGGAGGCAGAGGCAGGCAGATCTCTGGGTTTGAGGCTAGCCTGGTCTACAGAGTTCCAGAACAGCCAGGGCTACACAGAAAACCCAAACACCCCACCTCTCCCCTCCTCTCTAAGAAAAAAGATTCAGTTTCACGGGTTAATCGTCATTTGGTCAAGAAATGTTCACAGGGTTGAATTACTTTATGTATCTATTGACTTTGAAATAATAATGTGTATTTCAAACTTAGATAACTTCAGAGCAGTGAGTGATAGTCTGTTAAATTAAAACAGACTGGTTGGGGCTGAAAGAGGGATACATAGGCTCTTTATAATGTTTACAGATAAGTAAGATCTACTTTTATTTTTTTGCGGGGTGTGGGGTGGGGGGTGGGGGGGTGTTGGGGGATTCGAGACAGGGTTTCTCTGTGTAGCCCTGGCTGTCCTGGAATTGGCTCTGTAGACCAAGCTGGCCTCAAACTCAGAGATCTACCTGCCTCTGCCCCCTGAGTGCTGGAATCAAAGGCTAATTACTGTTTTGAACAAAATCTGAATTGTGGAGGTATTGTGTTCCCCACAATATTGTGCACCCTAATAAACTTATCTGGGGTCAAAGAACAGAACAGCCACTAGATACAAAGGCTAGAAAATGGTGGCACTCACGCCTTTAATCCTAGCCTTCTGGAGGCATGGATCTCTCTGAGTTCAAGGCCACATTGGAGTTGGCCAGGCATGGTGACACACACCTTTAATCCCAAGAAGTGAGCCTTTAATCCCAGGGAGTAATGGCAAAAACAGAAAGATATATAAGGCGTGAGGACCAGAAACTAGAAGCATTTAGCTGGTTAAACTTCCAGGTTTTTGAGCAGCAGTTCAGCTGACATTCATTCTGGGTGAGGACCCAGAGGCTTCCAGTCTGAGGAAACAGGACCAGCTGAGGAACTGGTGAGGTGAGGTGGCTGTAGCTTGTTCTGCTTCTCTGATTTTTCCAGCGTTCACCCCAATACCTGGCTCCAGGTTTGATTTTATTAATAAGACCTTCTAAGATTCATGCTACACTGAATCGTTTGATTTTTACCAGTAAAGACTCTGGAGCCAGATGCTGGGTTGAAAGCCTGCTCATCCGAGAGGCAGAGGAAGCACCCAGCCGACCTTCCTCCTCAGCGGAGGTCCCAGAAGCCTTCTTCCTCTTAGGCCATCTCAAAACACCCTCCTCAAAGTGCCGGTCCCTCCCTTCTGCTTCCTGTGCATCTCTCTGTCTGCCCTCCTGACGCCTTCTTACTCTCTATGATTTTTTTCTTTTCTTTTTTTCTTTTTCTTTTTCCCTGTGTAGCTTTGGTGCCTGTCCTGGACCTCAGTCTGTAGACCAGGCTGGCCTGGAACTCACAGAGATCCGCCTGCCTCTGCCTTCCAAGTGCTGGGATTAAAGGTGTGTGCCACCACCGCCTGGCAATTTATTTCTTAATAACCATATGTTTACTTCTTGTCCACTGGTTGCTTGCTCCACCTCTTGACCTATGGTTGACTTTATTTAATCCTGTTTACAGTATTTAAGCAGAAAGCTCTTGGATTAAAGGTATAATCTAGGGCTGAGCCAGAACTAGAAACAGGTTTTTCCAGTAAATAATGCAATCTCAGGGTTCATGGGGTGATCAAATATCCTACAACAGCTAATTTTAGTTCTTATGCTTTTACTTTTAGTGAAAAGATAAGAGTTTTTTTTTTTTTTCCTAATCTTTTCCAGATCAAATTTTCACCAATAGCTAAAAGATTGTTTGTGGTAACTGCTGTGAGTGCTATATCTGTAATTTTTTTTGCCCATCACTTTAAAAGAAGACGTGGAAAAAAGAAAGAAAAAATACTACCGTGGGAACCAGAGCACCTCCTACTTGAACACACTAAAAGAGCAGCATCGGACAAAGGTTTGTGGAAATTTCCAGGTTAAATCTGTGGACCATGAGATACTATGTATCACAGCTGGAGCACTGGTCCGTAGGGTTAGAAAGTATGCAGGAGAAAAGACAGATACATTAAAACCACTTAGTGGCTTTAATCCAAGCACTCCGGAGGCAGAGGCAGGCAGATTTCTGAGTTCAAGGCCAGCCTGGTCTACAGAGCAAGTTCCAGAACAGCGAGAGCTGTCGTTACACAGAGAAACCCTGTCTTGAAAAACAAAACAAAACAAAAAGTATGTGTCAGTAAATTATATAGTAAAATACAGTTTTAGAGGCTGGAGAGATGGCTTAGCGGTTACGATTGAGAACCGTTCTTCCAGAGGAACTGACTTCCCTTCTCAGCATCCACATCTGGTAGCTTCAAAGGATCTGACACCACTGGCTTCTGAGTACCTCACTCATGTGAACATACCCACACACTGATACATATACACATATTTTAAAAATATAAAAATTAAAAAAAAAAAAACTGTAGAACCATGAGACTACATTCACAACCTGCTTTTGAAGTATTTGATAATGTATGAGAATATCATTCTAAGTCAATAGTGCATGCTGTCATTTGTAAAACATAGTAATTATTACATTTGTACAAATATACTATAATTGAATTCTGTCTCTGTTACCTTTATGGTGTTTCTGATTTTTTTTTTATGAAATTTTTTAACAGTCTTATGTAGCCCCAGCTGGCCTTGACTTTACTATGTTGTAGTTGAACTTTTCTGTCCCGCCAGCCACTCCCCAAATAACCACACAGAGACTTAATGGTAATTATAAATGCTCAGCCAATAGCTTAGACTTGTTCTTAGCTAGCTTTTATAACTTAAATTAACCCATTTCTATTCGTCTTTGTGCTGCCCTTAGGCTTGTTTAACTTATCTATGTACATCCCATCCTGCTCCCTCTCTGTGTCTCACGGCATCTCCTCTGACTCCTCAGACTCTGGCCTTCTTCCCAGGGTTCTCTCTGCCCTGAAAATCCTGCCTAGCTGTTGGCCAGTCAACTCTTTATTAACCAATTAGAGTAATACATATTCATGGTGATCAAAATAATTATTCCACAGCACTGTGTTCTGAGGCTGGCTTTGAACTTTTGATTCCCTCACACAACAACAACAATAATAATAATAATTCCTTGACCAGTCTAGATGTCTTAGTATTTTACTGTTTCATGTATTTTATGGTTTTGTGATTTATTCATCAGCACACAGAGTGAACCAGAGTTTGTTATTTATTGAGATTTTATTAGATCTCAGACAAGCATTATATTCAGCATTTTATATAATTTTTATAGTAGCTCTGTGAATGACTACAGTGCCATGTTCTTCTCATTTATGTACTTAAAACACTAGCATATGAAGACGTTACCAAGGTCATATAACATACGTGTACTGGAATTTGAAACAGAGTCTGCCCTGTCTTGCTGAGAGAAGCTAGGCCTGGTGTGTACTCTGCAGATGAGTGTGCAAGTGGTGGAGGGCTCAGAAGTGCACAGAAGCAAACACATTTAAGGGGAAGTTGTAATTTAGGGAACAAAGTGCTTACATTTTAAACTGACAGCTTGTGAGGTAGCTGCCGATATTTTTACACTGATTATAGTAAGTCATTCAAAACTGGCCTGAATCGTTTGCTGAATGTTTTACCTGGTTATAAAATCTGGTATTTGTATATATAACATACAAACATTAGAAATGTATATTTTAATAACATTGCACATTTAATAATTTATGTGCCTGAATAAAATGAGTTCTAGAAAAAAAAAAAACTCAGGTGCTTTCTGAACGACTATAACCTGAATTTTTTTCCTGAAAGTTACTGTTGGAATTGCTGATGCTTTTGGTTTTGGTGTGTTTGTTTGCCAGGTTCCAGCTGTTCCAGTAGTAGACAGAACTTGACCTTGTCACTAAGTTCCACCAAGGACAAAGGATCTCAGTCTTGTAACTACGCTAATGGAGGACTTTTCAGCAAATACTCGGGTTCTGCCCAGAGCTTAGCCTCTGTAAGAAAAACATACTTTATTATTATTATTCTTACATTTGCTTACATATCTCTTATTAGCTTAAGTATCACATATCTGCTGCTCTTAGGGGACAGTCTGGTTGAGTCTGTTTCCTTTGCTGCTGGTGTCCAATTTCATTGAGTAAGTGATACGGTCCATTTGGTCCTTTGAGAACAGCTTTGATGTGGTAGTGTTGATTCAAAAGTAGGTGCAGGCATCCTTTTTCCTGGACTGGATGTGATGGCTCATGCCTGTAATTCCAGTACGTGGGTGAGAGGGTCTCCTTGCCTTGTCAAGCTCTCCCTGTACTTTTGGGCTCAAGTCATTCTGTTACCTTAGCCTCCTGAGTAGCTAGACTGTGGAGACAGAGAGTCACCTGTGCCCAGTGAAAAGTCGCTAAAATTTGAAGACCTATGGCAGAGTAGGAACACCTTATGGGGGTTTGCAGACTTGCAGTTCTGTGAGCTGACAGCATGGCGCAGATAAGACTCCTGTACCTTCGACAGCCTTAGCCTCGGCGTTTCCCAAGCGAGTGTTAAAGCACCTCCCTTAGCAGGAGTAGCTGCAGGGGGCCACTCCAGTCCCCTCTGCTCGTGCTCAGCCAGCTTACCATTCCACTACAGGCTGGGAGGCGGGTTCTGCCTTTTAGACAGCAGGTAGTACTTAAATCAGGGTTGTGACTCAGACAGTCGGGATCTAGGTCCACAAAACTTGACGAATGAGGTCAAGGGAGCAGGAGAGATAGCTCGATAGCCAGGAGTATGTCCTGCTCTTGCAGAGGACCTGAGTTTGGATCTCAGCACCTATGTTGAGCAACTCATAACCACTTGTAACTCCAGCTCTAGGGGATCTAACACAATCTCCTGACTCCCTTGGGCAACTGCACCTATGTGCAAATAACTCCACACAGGCACACATGCATACACATAATAAAAAATAAAAATAAATTTAAAAAATGAAATCTAAAGATGTGTTAAGAGTTGTTTTAAAAATGACTTCCTTTTTTAAAATTTGAGAAATCATGGGAATGGAGGTATTGATGAACTTGGAGGAGGAATTTTTACTGTGGGAAGAAGGCTAGACTCATCATATTAAGTTTATGATGCCAGCAGAAAAGCAAGTGGAGTCACCAAAGGCACGTTGAGATCTGCATTTGGATTTCTTTCCAGAGAACAGCGCTGGAGTTAGAGACTGGGGTGATCTGCAGGCAGTGACTGGCATGGTTGGCACAGCAGGTTTTATTAGAGAAGGGGCATGAACTGCACCTCTACATTATCATTTAACATTGTCTGAATCCCCAAAGACAGCCTAGGCTGGTGTAGTTAGCATTTATAAGTGCTGACACAGTAAAGGTTTGTCAAGTAGTCACCTGATTTTTTGTGAAAATACTGATTTATTTTCAAAATATTGTTCTACTTATATATTTTTTAACAACAGGGCCAGAGTAGTTAAGAGTCACGTGAGTACTAAATTTGAATATAATCAGAATTATTTCTTCAGGTAGAACTTACCTGGACTATAATTATAGAACATATGTAAATAATTGGTAAATATAAACTACCATAGCAGGTTTGAATCAGGATAGTGTTTTCCTAGCATGGAAACCCTGGGCTCTACCCCTAGCACAGTATAAAAACCAGGTACAGCGGCATACACCTGCAATCCCAGCGCTTGGGAGGTAGAGGCAAAAGGATGAAACATTCAGGTCATTGCTATATAGGAGACCGCATGCGTGCGTGCGTGCGTGCGTGCGTGCGTGCTTGCGTACACCCATGCATGCGCGATGATCCACTTTCCTTGGTCTTCATTTCAGGTTCAGAGTGTCAATTCCTGTCATAGCTGTGCTTGTGGAAATTCTAATTCCTGGGACAAAGCAGATGAGGATGACATCAAACTTGTTAACATTCCTGTGACCACTCCCGAGAATTTGTACCTGATGGGTGGGTATAGAACTTCTGAGTTCTAAGATACTGTCACCAGGTTTCATTTGAAGGTAAAAGGAAAGTTAGTTGGGGCTGGGGAGGTACTCAGTGGCAGAGAGCTAGGCTGGCATGTTAGTGTCCTGGGTTTGATCCCTATGGGGGAAAAAGAAAAAAAGAAAAACCAAAACCAGTGATTTCTTCTAAGAGAATCAACTGTAATTTTAAAATGGCCTATGTCTGTTGAATCTATGCTATATAACATCACCAGCTGTACTAGTTTCTTGAGATATAATAAGTTATATTATATATTGTGATATAATAAATTACCTTAAATACAGAAACGTTAAAAAACAAACAAACAAACCAAAAAACCCAGCAATCAGTTCACTCAGAGTTCTGGAGCCAGAAGTCCAAAATCATTATTACTGATCTGAAATCAAGGTGTCAATCAGCCGCATTTCTTAGGAGACCTATGAGAGGATGCAGTACTGTCCTCTTCCATGTCTTGTGACTCCCAGCATGCCCTGGGCCTGTGACAACATCACTCCTCCATGACATCACTCTTTATATCACACTCTTATCCGTGCGTCCCATCTGTCCAGACCTCTCTGTTATACTTGTAATTTGATTTACCTGGAACTCACTCTGTAGACAAGGCTGGCCTTGAACTCAGATCCACCTGCCTCTGCCTCCTGAGTGCTGAGCTTAAAGGTGTGTCCCACTACATCCCTCTAGTTCATTATGTGTTGATTCAGTCTCACAAAGAATCTCATGACATGGCCAGAGAGCAACTGGGTTCTTTGTCAGAATGTAAACTCAATAGCCCTTTGCACATTTCCCAAGAGAGTCCTTATTCCTTTCTGAAACCTCACAAGCCTGCTTCCATTGGCTCTTTCTGCATTCTGGTCTTCCACACTTCCTCCAGAATGGCCCATTAAGCTCTGCTTACAGCATTTTAGGGCATCTTTAGCCTGTGGCATAAACACACTCCTGCAAGCCTACAAACTGCAAGATCATACTTATCCCAGCAATAATAGTCTCTGTCTGTGACTTTCCTTCCAGTTTCTGTTTCGTCATTTTACATGTTAGGAAACATGGTTTTGCTCATTTATAGTCACTCTGCTCTTAACCTTTAGGTATGGAATTGTTTGAAGAGGCATTGCGTCGATGGGAACAAGCTCTGACCTTCCGCAGTAGACAGGCTGAAGAGGAAGCCTGCAGCTCCGTTAAGCTGGGAGCCGGAGATGCCATTGCTGAAGAAAACGTAGATGTAAGGACAGCCTGCTTCGGATTATTGGAAGAGCCTCTTTCTGGGCAGTTAATACAAGTTGTTTGCTTTTCCAGCTTGGGACTACATGAGAGACTTGAGGGCTTTTGTTTTGTTTTGACTTGAGATAGGGTCTCACTATGTAGCCCCTGCTGACTTAGGACTCTTAGTAGACGAGGCTGGTCTGAAACACTCAGAGCTTGTCTGCCTCTGCGTCCCCAGTGCTGGGATCATGCCCAGCATGAAGGGCTTCTGGCCGGGCATTTTCTATCTGAGCTTTTAAGCACTTTTGGTTTTGAAAAAAATTCTTTTATTATTTTATACAGATAAGTGTTTTTCCTGCATGTATGTATGTGTACCATGAGTGTGCCAGTTCTGGGACTAGAGTTGCAAACCGGTGTGAGCTGCCATGAAGGTGCTGAGAATCAAACCCAGGTCCTCTGCAAAAGCACCAAGTACTCTGAACTGTTGACCAGCTCTCCAGTGCCAAACCTTCAAGTGTGCAGACTTCCCTAGGATGTGTAGACGTAGCAGATGCAATTAATTTCCATTGGTTTTGTAATACAGAAGGTAGAACTGGGTCTTTATTGGTCATTTCAAAATGTGAGTGGATTGTGGAATCAGGAGCCGGGACAAGGGGCACTAAATCTAATTTAGCAAATCTTCTAGGCAATTTTTATATAAGCTCAAGTCTGAAAACTCTTAGTCTATCTACTTAAAGAATCATTCAGTTCTGCCTCTGTATTACAAAAACAATAGGTATGGCTGGAATTTTATGATTAGGTTTGGCCACCGGCACCCATGAACTCAGCACCAGCTCTGTCTACACGGCAAGTTTCTCTGTGGAAGTCACATTCTGTGTTTAGATTGTTAGCATGAGTGTGATAGTTGCTGTGTGTGACTGTTCTTCTTCTCTCTTCGTAGGATATAATTAGTGCAGAATTCATCCATAAGCTTGAAGCCCTGCTGCAAAGAGCCTATCGTCTCCAGGAGGAGTTTGAAGCTACCCTTGGGGGATCTGACCCTAACTCTCTTGCAAACGATACAGGTAAGGTCGAGAGAGGTTTCTATGGTTTTCTGAAACCTCTGGGTTTTTTCTTTTATATACTGAAGTCATTTGCTTAAGTGTCTTATGTATTAAGTTAGAAATTTTTTATGAAATGTCCAAGGAGAAAAAGTGTCTGCTCTAGCCAGGCTGGCTAGAACTCATAAGCCAGGCTAGACCAGCTGCCTGCCTCAGCCTCCCAAGCACTGAGAGGAAAGGCCTGAGAAGATTTTGTGAATGACATTTGGAAGAAAGGAATGATTTAACAGTGTTTCTTTCTGTAAATTCCTCTTAACATTGAAATAAGGGAAGGAGGGGTCTGGTGCTGCAGAGATGGTCCAGTGGTTAAGAGCATCTGTTGCTCTTGCAGAGAACTCAGGTTCCATTGCCTGCACCCACATGGCAGCTTACAACCTCCCGTCATGAGGGATCCAGCACCGTCCTCTGATCTTTTTAAGCACCAGGCATGCACTTGGCACCCAGACGTACTTTTAGGCAAACCACTCATATACAGGAAGTAAAAATAAAGTGTTTTTTTTTTTTTAAAGAGATTGAAAAAAGGCAAAATTATGTTATGCATTTTGTTTGGTTTGGTTTTGTTGTTTTTGTTTTTGTTGATGTATTTTTGGGACATAGCACTGGCTGTCCTAGAATTCACTGTGTAGCTCAGGCTGTCCTAGAACTCACCATGTAGCTCAGGCTGACCTGGAACTCTTTGTGTAGACCAGACTGTCCTAGAATTTACAGAGATCAGCCTGCCTCTGTTCCCAAGTGCTAGAAAAAAATTTTTCAAAGTAATTTAGGTCATGATCTGATTATATCATATCTATAGTCCTAGCTACTTTGGTACGCTGAAGCAGGAGGATTGCTTGAGCCTATGACAGCCACCTTTCGTACTAGCCATCTTGTGCCAGGATCTTTGCTGAGCACTCTATGTGAGCACACATTCTGCTCTGAGTCAAGCACCATTCTCAGTGAAAATAGTTTTATCTGTGACAAGTGCCATCAGCACCCAGGAGGCTAAGGCAGGAGCATGAAATCAAGGCCAACTGTCCAGTGCCAGTTTCCAGCAAGCCACCTGGGATACATAGTAGTAGGACCCTGTCTTATGAAGAACTGAAGTAGAAGGGTGCTCATAAAACCCTATGCGGAATCATCCTTGTGTTCAGGTGAGAAAAGGAACTTTGTGGGCAGAGTCTGTCTGAGAAATCCACTATAGCGGTGTAAAGCTTGGAGCAGGTATGCACCCTGAGAACCACATACTGCAGAAGCAAGAAGACTCAGTTCTGTGGGTGATAGTATTTTGTGGGGGTCTTACTTTCTTTTTTTTTTTTTTTTTTTAAATTTTCCAATGCTGAGGATGTAACATGGGGCTTGTCCACACTGGTTGGATGCTCTGCCACGGACTTATATGCCTGTGGGCAGGAAGTCAGCACCGGATGTCTCCCTTGATTGTTTTCCCCTTGATTCTTGGAGACAAAGTCTCCTGCGAACCTGGTGCTCACCAATTGGCTATGCGAATTTGCTGATGAGCCCTAGGGATCTGCCTGTCTCTTTATCCCTTGTGCTAGGGCTATAGACACATCACCACATGTGGCTTTCGCGTGGGTGCTCGGGATCCGAACCCGGGTCTCCATGCCCGCGTAGCAAGCACTTCTCTCACTGAGCTGTCTTCCCAGACCCCTGCTTTTTAACAAAGATTTTCTTCCTCCATATGTGGGTGGGAGTCTGGTTAACTGGAGCGACTTTCTTTTCTGTCAGGCCCTCAAGTCTCCAGGGCACATTTTACATGTTTTGTGGAAATATTTTTTTTTTTGTCTATTCTCCTGTCTTATGTTTTTTTTTTATGTGTATGGAAATTTTGTCTGCATGTATGTCTGTGCACCACATGTGTGCCCAGTGCCCTAGGAGGCCAGAAGAGGGTGTCAGATCCCCTGGATGGAGCCACAAAACTTGTAAATCACCATGTGGGTGCTGTGAATGGAACCTGGGTCCTCTGGAAGAGCAGCCAGTGCTCCCAACCTCTGAGCCAGGCCTGTTTGTCTTTTGAGGCAGCTGAGGATGATCTTGAGCTTCTCATCCTCCTGCCTCTACCTCCTCAGTGGTTTGCACCCCTGTGCTTGCCGTATGTGGTGCTGGGGACGAGTCAACCAGGAAGCTACCTTAACTACTGTTTTCCTTCCCTATTCCCTTTCCCTCCAGCATTCTTGTAACTTGAGGCTTTTAAAAACTATAAGATTGTTAGATAAAGACTTAAACTTTTGCCAAAAAAGTTTGCAAATTAAAAAAAGAGGCTTTGAAGCCAAATTTCAGCTTCAGGTGACATTGGTACCATTCTTAATTTCAGGCTCTGTTGTCTCCTGTGCTGCCAAGTTCTGAACATCACCCTGGCAGTCTGAAACACACACACACACACACACACACACACACACACACACACACACACAATCAATCAATCAATCAATCAATCAATGCAATTCTAAAAAAAAAGGGATTTTAGAACAAACTTTAAGAAAATTAGAATTCTTAAGAGATTTTATACATTTTGAAGGTGTAAGAAGAATCTTTTCAGCGCCCCCACCATTATTATGTAGGCATAATAGATGTGTTAATAGTCTTGTACCTTGAATACGTATAATTTTGTGTGCTGACAGTGAGGAAAAACTGTTGCATTTTTTGTCGCTGTGACGTACTTGACAAAGACACCTGAAGGAAGGGCTGTGACTCACAGTTTGAGCGCACATGGCCCCCAGGAGCATGCAGGAAGGAGAAGAATGCTGGTATTAGCTCACTTTCTCTCCCAGTTCACTTTGGGACCTGTCCTTGCATGGTGCTGCTAACGTTTAGGGTGGATCTTCTTTCCTCCTTTCACTCCGTCTAGAAACCACTTCACAGACGCGCCTGGAGGTTTGTCTCTCAGGTGACCCTGCTAAGTTGACAGTCTGTCAGCCAGCACACGACACTTCCTGATCAACCAGCTGTAAACCCAACATACGCTCATGTCACATAGTTTCACCTTGACCAGTAAAGAGGCCATGGGGCACTCTGTTGTACTGCAACACAAGTCCTGCTGAATGTAAGGGTATTTATCTACTGTGCCTCAGGGAACTGTGGGCTCTGTTGAAGAGGAGACCGATGTGCAGTCACATCCTTCGGAGCCTGTGCTGATTCAGCAGGTCAGAGTTGATTCACATTCACTCACAAGTCTCTTAGATCTGGAGAGGAGAGCCTGTGGGTCAGGTTTCATTGACAGTAGTGGGATCTTCTTGTACCAATTTAAAATTCAGAGTTCCAACAGGAACTGTACTTGTACATTTGGGCCATCTCTGCAACAGTTATTTATGCCACCTTAATACTATGAGTACGGTTAAAGAAGGTGTTCAGATCTTCTTAGCACAATCATTTTCGTATGTTTATTAACATGTTCCTTTTTAAAAATAGTTATTTATTTTCATATGTATGTATATGTGCCTGAGTGTTTATGTATATAGATCAAATTCCGAGGAACTGGAGTTACGAGTGGATATCACCCACTATGTAAGTGCTGGGAACTGAACACAGGGTTCTGTTCTCTGCAAGAGCAGCAAGTGCTCTTAACCACAGAGCATCACTCACGCCCCATGTTGCTTTTTAGATAACAATGTGTTTATTGAGAAACGATACCTATACTAAGCGTTTTGCCACTGAGCTACATCCCAAGCTCCATTTTTTTTCTTTAACACAAGACAAGATTTTATGTATTCCAGGCTGGTCTTGAACTCACTGTGTATCCACAACCATGCTTGGTGCTAATAATAAAACTCAGAGACCTGAGCATCCTAGACAAGACTCTACCAACTGAACTACATCTCCAGCCCGTTATTTTGTGGTTTAAAAACATACTTAAGGGCTGGAGGGATGTCTTAGTGGTCAAGAGCGCTTCTAGAGGACCCAAGTTCACCTCCCAACAGCCACATGAGGGCCAATAACTGTCTGTAACTCCATTTCCAAGAGATCTAACACCCCTCTCGCCTCTGAGGGTTATCATTGCTTGTGGTGTACAGACACACATGCAGACAAGAACATTTGCCACATAAAATGAAAAAAAAAAGGTTAATGAACATACGTAAGGCAGATATGGTGGTGCATACCTTTAATCTTAGTTCCCAGGGAGACAGATGGGCAGATATCTGAATGTTTAGGCCAGCCTGATCTACACAAGTTCTAGGCCAGCTGGACTATATGACAACGCCTTATCTCAACAACAAGAACAAAAGCTTAAATCAGATTTTATTATAATAATTTGTTCATTAATAATATGTTTGAGGGACTGGAGAGATGGTTCAGTGGTTAAGAGCACTGGCTGTCCCTCTAGAGGACTCAAGTTCAATTCCCAGCATCCAGATGGCAGCTCACAACCCTCTGTAATTCCAGTCCCAGGGGATCCAATGCCCTCTTTTGGTCTCCAGGGCACCAGGCATGCACATGGTGCACAGACATACTTTTAGGCAAAACACCGATGCACATAAAATAAATTAAAAAAAATATTTGAGGGCTTAGGAGGTAGCTCACTAGTTAAAAGCACTTGGTGCTCTTGGAGAGGACCCTGGTTTTGCTTCAGCACCCACATGGAAGCTAACAACCACGGTACACATGCACACAGACATACATGTAGGCAGAACACTCATATACATACATAACATACAAATAAATCTTAAAAACATGCTTGAGCTGGGTGGTGGTGGTGCACACCTTTAATCCCAGCACTCAGGAGGCAGAGGCAGGCGGATCTCTGTGAGTTCAAAGTCAGCCTGGTCTACAGAGGGAGTTCCAGGACAGTCAGGGCTACACAGAGAAACCCTGTATCAAAAAACAAAAACAAAAACAGAAACATGCTTGAGTGAGGCTGGAAATGGCTTGATGTAGAGTGCTGGCCAGGCATGAGGGCTGAGTTGGATTCCCAGAACCTACATGAAAGTGTGTACCTGTTATCCAAGCTTTGGGGAAATGGACACAGGTGGAACCCTGGACTCACTGGCTAGCTAGCTTGTCTGAATTGGTGAGCTCCTGGTTCAGTGAGAGATGCTGACTGAAAACATATATGTGGAAAATAACTCAGGAAAACACCTGACACCAACCTTTGCCCTCCATATACAAGCACCCATATGTGCTTATAGGCCCATACACAAGCACACAGACATACATATAAACTGCACAAACACACCAAACACACACGGGGTGGGGGTGGGGAGAGATTGTTCCTCCAATGAAT